>NC_087515.1:28649740-28839740 GCF_963921805.1 Phalacrocorax carbo | reverse complement strand
CTTCCCCTGCTTCAGCAGCATTTTCTAACAAGCCTTTCTGATGGTGCAGGCTAGACCTAAGCCATTAGCACAGAGGCGGATGGCTTTTGTTTGCTTTTCTCCTGATCCCTTTATTTTTTTTCCAGTGGGCTCTACCACTAAAGTGTAAGAGTGCTTCACTCCTTTTAAAACAGAAAGGTCTGAGTCCAGCCATCCTTTAGTGATTCCCTTGCAGCCAGTTAGCCCACAAAAATAAGCAAACCGAAGAAAGGAGTCAGAGCCTAAGCCCCTTATGGGAGATTGATTGTAAAGCTGGTGGCAACATGACAAGCTGATTTGTGGTGGCTCCTCATAGCTTGTTTGAACTGTAAACCTCAGTCACATTTATTTATTGTACCAATGCAGATTGGTCCCAACCAGCCTCAACATAAAGGCTGGTATCTCGTGGCTTGACTGAGGAATTCTCAGCTGGGCGCAGGGATACCACAGGTCTGTCTTTGTGCAAGGACATGTGTGATACACACCATGCATCCCCTCAAGAAGCCCCCAGAAAACCTCTTCTTTTCATCAGTGCATGCCTGATCAGGAGCTCGGCTTGCTGACGTGTTTGGTGACACCACGGCTTTCCATGACAGCACCAGCCCGAGGGTCCTTCACAGAGACCTGGACCCCTTTGTGAAGCTTAATTCCCTCTACTGTTGTCTTTTCCAGTGATAGCTGGAGCAGCTGTTTCTTCTTCCTCCATAGCATGTGGGTTGCCAGAAAGCCTGAGGGGCCCACCAGCTAATTTCCATACTTGGATCTAGGTCTGTATCTGCATCATATTTTCTTGAAACAGTAGTCGCATAGCGGGTCCCTCTACCTTCTACACAAACGTGATTTAATGTCTTCCTTGGGAGCAGTGAGCTCATGTGCTGTAACATGCAATTGTAAGAAGGATTGGCTCTTCTGTTATTAATGTAATCACTTTAGACTAGTTGATATGTCCTGTATACAGCTTATGGTGTAGAGTTTTATAGCATATTACTGCACCTCCATATAAGTCTAAACTGGTCATAAAACATAATCACTTAGTGCAAAAAAATACATTAATGCTGCTGAAACTAGGACACAAACTGATTTTCATAGCAACGGATAAACAAAGGCCTTGGCAGAAGTCCTATTCTTTTGCACAGAAAAATGCAGATAAAAGGGAAAGCATTATACTCTTCCTCCATGTCTTTCTCATCTTTTATTCTTTCCCTTTGCCTTCAAAGTATCCCATCAGCCATGAGCAGAACCAGGATATTAATAGCTCTAAAAGGGCTGCAATCTTCTTACTTGGTCCAGCAACACTTGCTGTTACTGAGGCCCTGCGGATCCATGGGGCAAACACCCCATGACTCCAGTGGCAGTATTGGAAATGTTTTTGCCATTTTTCTTAGAGACATCAACCCATGAAAAAAAATTGATAACATTGGGAAGCAAGACCATGCTGCACCTACGAAAACCTTATTTCCTCCAAGTACCGGTAAGCAGCACTGAGGCAGACTCTGATGCTGAGTAAAGCTTTTCTAGACACAAAATTAGATGAGGTTAAAAAGACTACTGTATTTCTGCTCTCTTCTGTTTATATGCCTCATATCAACACAGTATTTTAGTACGTGATGTCTATTTATGTATTTAACAGTTGCTAAACAGCTGTGCAAAGCACTGTCTGGATATTTTTATTTTAGTTTAAAAGTGAGTCAAAATACAGTTATATGTATAGTATGATTTAAGAGCAACCTAAATGGCCCAAATTTAAACTGAAGTAAGTACACATCCAAGCCTTTTGGTAAGGTTTAGTTTTATTAGTTTAAAATCACACCTTAATTTAAAACATACCCACATCCTGAATCCAGTCTTCACCGATATTTAAATAGCCCTTTTTCCCACCGCACCTAATGATAGGAAACTGAGGTTCGGAGTTACAGGACAGGATGTTTGTGGTGGAAGAAGGCGTGAAAACGAGGTCTTTCTCAAATCCACTGTGAATGTCCAACCCTTGCACCAACCCTCACGTGTTGAGTGGTGAGGATAGCAGAAGAGGCAGGAGCCGTGCAGCGATGGAGCTGCTGGTGATGCACACTGTGCTTCTTCTCCAGCAGTGGTTGCGCATCACCTCCTTTCTCTTCATCACAGCTGTACTCAGGGCAGCTTTCAAACTGGTGCCAAACAGGTCTGGGAAATGCCCTGAGTGGGGAAAAAAAAAATGGTTTGAGGGTGGGAATGGGTTGCCCTGGGGAAGGGAGAGAGCACCGAAGCATGGCGTGCTTGAGCAGCACAGCCTCTGCATGTCAGCCCATCACCCCTTGGATGAAGGTGGCCCCAAGGTTTTTGAAGGGGTTTTCCAGCTCCCCATGAGGGAATTAAGAATGGCATTATCTGCCTAATAAAAATTACATTTCTGTCCTCCTCAAGCACTCATACACATGCAGACATAATAAACCATGGTATTTTATTTAGGGAAAGAATGAGTATTCCTACTCCTCCTTTTTCTGTTGGTTTCCACATCTGTTTTTGTTTGGCATTTCGGTTGGTTATTTGGATTGTTGAGCTTTTTTAGACTGAGGGGGGCTAAGTAAAAAAGCCGCTGGTTTATTTTCAGAGTCAATTTTTAATAGAAAGCTCAGTGTGATGCAGATAATCAGAGAGCAGGAGCAGTAAGGCAGCTCTGGGTGAGGGATATGGGGAGAAAGGAGGGAATTACCACCTGATAACACCACAGTAAATTGTTTCTTAATATTTATTGCACCGTGTTGCTTAAGGGTCTGGAAGACTTTCAGACAGAGAGCACATCATCAGTAGCAGTGGGGTTTTGTGGCTGGTGGGTAGTGAGAAGGATAGTTGTTGCATACTTGAGTGAGTAACCAAATGTCAGTCAGACTCAACACTGGGGCAACTGTTCCCAAGGAAGAAGAGAGCATCTTGAGCCTCTAGAAGTTGGTTAACATATCAGTAAATAAGTATCTCCTCGTAGCCAAGGAAATCTAAAGGGTTTTCAGTTGCAGAAGGCAGAAGCTGGGAACTTCTAATGCAAAACCACATTGGTGGTAGCCATAAGGTGAGCTACCTTGCTGGTCTGTGCTCAACTTCAAGGCTACCCTGCGCTCCTACAGAGCGAGTCTCCCCTGACATTCCCTTGTGTCTGTAAGAGACATTTCACAGCAAGGCACACTCTTCTTTTCTTGTCCTCCATGCACTATCCCTCCTATGGCTCTGGGTCTGTGCGTCCATGCCCTTGGAAGACATGGGGCAGATAGCCAAAGGCCTTCCTCCAAACATGGGACACAAAGTTTGCAAACTTTGGTCCATCCACCCCCATATCTGGCACAGTCAGTGACACCAGCAGCTAAACAGGTCAGCCTCTGTCAGGAGAAGAAAGAAGGCTACAGGGGGAAACACTGAGTATGGACTGAGCAGACAAGGTGGAAAGCAGAAGATAAAAGGGTACATCTGTGAATCTGAAGAAACCCAGACCACCTGGGCTTTCAATTGCAAAAGGCAAAACCCAAAACTACTTGAGAAGTTGTGGATGCCCTCTCTCTGGAAGTGTTCAAGGCCAGGTTGGATAAGGCTTTGTGCAACCTGCTAGTAGAAAGTATCCCTGCTCATGGCAGGGAGGGTTTGGAACTCGATGATCTTTAAGGTCCCTTCCAACACAAACCATTCCATGATTCTATGACACTTGTGTAGATCCACCTTGCTGATGGCCATGAGGTCTCCCTTCAACTGAATAATGCATCCTACATGGAGTCCTTCATGGTATGAAAGGTTTATAAACACTTGCAGGGTAATTTCCAGCAAGGCTGCGGTAGAAACAAATTTGCCAGAGCTGGAAAAATGAATCTGTCATCACAAGATCAGTATTTGCAAGTAAAAGTGTTCAAGTTTAGCTTATGAAATTGTTTGCCTTGGCTTCAAGTCTATCACTTTTAATGGATATTTTATATTTCAGAAGCATAGAAGTGAAGGAGTGTGTTCTTCCATCAAGATTTCAACAACCCTTGGCTTTGGAAAGCCTCAGGCAGCCCATCTTTCCTTTTTTTTTTTTTCCCGTGCACATGTTAAAAATGGCATGATCTTTACTATTTCAACAGGTGGCTTTTCACTGTAGTGTGCTGTGTGCTACACAAGTCTTTGTTGTGGTCTTGCACCTCCACGAGCAGGGTAAGCTTAAGCCTTGCACATTAACATTGACAGTGCAATCCAGAAATCAAGGTTTTGAAAAAATGATACCAAGGAAATGGATCTGCTCTGGAAACACAAAATAAATGTAACAGCTGAAATCTGGATTCGTTTCACATGCCTGAGTGAGAACAAACTGAATCTGTGGGTCAGCAAAGGGGTGTTACAAACAATTGTCTCTCAGGAACGCTGCACAACGCTATGGATGGGAATGTTTTATCTCGGTCAAGCATGGGATACCTATGCATTTTCAAGTCATGTTCCCAGGTAGTAAGAGAAAATTAAACCAACCATAAGATTTGTAATAAAAAGTATGTGTCACTTCATCATCAATATCTTTCACAGCTAGCATTGCCTATCAAGGAGCACAAGGATGAGGTCATTACCTCAGTTGAACCCTCTCCACTATCCTTTTACACATTTTGAATCAATCTCACATTTCAAGCGACAAAATAAATCTGAAAGAGAAAAAAAAATTTTCCCAGAAATACTAATTTACAGCAGGTGCCTCCTGCCTTTTAGCAAGGCTGTTTTGGAGGAGGACAGTTCAGCCTTCTGTCGGAAGTGGTCTCCAAATCACGTTTGGCAGCTTTGGGCACCAAACCCCTACGAACCTGTTCTTGCACACAACTAGTTAGTACCAAGGCAAAAGCTTTCATTGCACTAGAGATGGGTTTAAGAGAGATAAAGCTGAAAACAACTCAACATGCCAGTGCAACAGCAGATTAAAAAATTGCTCAAGAAAATGCATGCAAGGCCCACTATTGGTATCACAAGGACTATTTTAGGAAACCACTTTTAAAAAAAAGACAACTATGGATGAAAAATACCCGCTTAGCATTTCTTTCCTAAAGGGAGGAGCCTGGGCTCTTGTTTGACTCATTTTTCTGCTTACTATTGCACACCAGCCTTTTTAAACAATGTCATTCAAGGAATCTTACCTGCTCTGCCTTGTGTAAATTGCCTTTAAAACACTTTATCATACCAAACAACACACAAAAAAAAAGAGGTTAAAATTTTATTAAACAAATGCAATCTGTTTTACCCCAGCAGGCTTGCTGCTACTACTTTTCCTTTTTGCCCTGATTCTTTTTCTGCCTCATTCATGGTTATACAGGTAGTAGAGCTAGCAAATAATTTGGGACAAAGTAAGTAAGTAAGCCTTGCTCATGATGCATTAGCCCAGAAAAGCTTAGGCCCAACATTGAAACTTCCCCAGCAGCAAACACATGACTCCATTTACCACCTTTAACAGGATGGATCTTGACTGGGATTTCACCACTGCAGGTTTCTGGGTTGTTTACTTCAGTGACTCTTACCACCAGGGCAGAGGTCCACCCAAAAGTGCAGATCACAACAGTGGATATGCTTCCACCTTTACAAAAAGCAAAGATGGAAGGAAAGAGTGTTCTGTATTTCTCAGGATGGGCCTTGACTTTTTTTTAACAACGGGAACATCATGAGGTTGCCTTGCTGCCCAGGCCAGCTCCCGCTGAACCGCATCATGTTGTAACTCATCACCAGTCATGGACTGAAATGACAGACTAGGATTTGGGGCCCTACAGAACTTTGGCCCAGGAGGTACAGTGAGAGTTGAGTTTGGAGCATTCCTTGGGGGACTTACTGCAGGAGAGTCAGACCAGGGCTCCTAGCACGGGGCCCACCCAGCTCACACTTATCCCACCGTTTATGGGGATGGACTGCCACCGTGCTGGGTACCCTCCCACACGCTGCCAGTTCCTGTGCTGCAGAGGGTCCTCCGACCTGCATCTGCATCAACATCAGCCAGGGGGAACCCTAAAGTAGCACCCTGCACATTTGAGTGGGAAGAGGGAAGGAGAAAGGGAAGGATTACCTTCAAGGCAAATGGCCCTTTGATATCAAATTTCAGACCTCACAGCAGCAGCCTGATGGTCTCTGGGGTTCAGTGTGACACCAGAAGGGGTGGGGAGCAATTCACTAAATGGTGCACAGTGACTTAGCATCACTGCCAGTGGGTGGACAGGCTGGAGAGGTTCTTCTTTCTAATGGCAAGGCTGTGGGCCAGGTCTGGGGCTCACCCATGGAAGCGTGGAGCGCTCCAGCAGCACGGGCCAGCTTAGGAGCTCATGCATTTCAGAAACACACTAAATAAACAAGCGGACCAGGGATTGGTAACCACTGCTCCTGTAGGAAACCTATGCAATGAAAAAGTCATCAGCCCTGCCTTTTTTTATCCATTCCTCTCATTCCTCAGATTGAATTTCTTTCCATGCCATGCTTTCCCACCACTCAGTCATCCCCCCCCCCAACGTCTGTTTCCTTCAGAGGTTCAATATTGGCCACCACCAAGGAAGAAAAAAGCTGATAAAAGATGATACACCACTCTCATTATTCCATAGTTTTCTCTTGATGGATTTAGAAAGGTCCCGAATGCAAAGAGAAATTAAATCAACAGGTAGGAGCAAAGATGCAAATTGAAATTCAAGATGCTGGAAAGCTGCTTTTCTCCGGAGGTCCTACTCTTCCCTCCGCCCGGAAGACAGGAAAGAGCAGACTGTTCATGACAGAGGAGAGAAAGCTTCTGGGGGTCTTTAGGGGGAACTCAATCAAAGAAATTATTTTCCCACAGACCAGAGCTGAGCAAACCTTAATGGCTTTTTCCTGATTGAAGAATAAATCAACTATTAATTTATGACCTGAATATAACAACCCTCCAAATGTTTTCCAGTTCTGTGAGTAGCGATGCTCATGTCCTTTATGTTTGAGTTTGATTCTCACCAGCTAATTCAGCTAATGGGCTAAATATTCCTCATGAAGCTTCACGGGCTGTAGCTTAAAAAAAAAAAAAAAAAAAAAAAAAAAAAAAAGCTTAATTTAAAAAAAAGGCCAGCCACGTGTTTCCACCATAATATTATATGTGTATGCATAGAGATCCACATGTATTAGAGACAAATTTAAGTGTAAGCACATGGCAAGCTGGAGGAAGGGGCGTTTGCGTGGGGAAGCCAAGGGCCCATGTGCAGGTTATTAGCGGGGTGGGGGGGTGAATACTGTGGGGTGCGAGCAGAGGCAGCGCAGAGGGGCTGGGGGGGTTAAGCGCACACCATCGCTGCCGGGACATCCTGTTAAATGGACCTTTATGGAATTGATAAATGGCTCTGGATCGCTTTGTTTATTTAAATAGAAGCCAACGTTTTAACAGCAATAAAGGGCAAGCTAAATAATTTGCCGGCCCGGCTATCAAGGCGAGTATGATCTCTGAAATATATGGGCTGCATTTAAGAAACTGAACCCTGCTGCGCCTTCGTTTGTATATACACACTGTTTGGGCAGCCGGTATAAATTGTAAAATAAGATGACAATATTAGCATCTTCCCTTGGCTTCCCCTCGCTGAAAGAAAACCGCAGAGGGAACACTATTCAAGCATTTCCTTTATGCTCATAAGTTAATCAAGAAACATTAGGGAATAAGACAGTTTTATAGCTTTCCAGTAAAATGCTATACAACTCGCAGACACTGAGTGATTTTACAGTTACCTTTCCAAAGTGTGGCAAACAGAACAACAAGAGGAAAAAAAAAAAAACTAAACTAAACTAAACCACATTTGCGCCTGGCCCTTGAAGGCTGGCAATGAGGTTGCAGGAGAAAATAATGTGTTTGTGACTTCCGAGCCGGCCGCCTACGGACAGAAATAACAACAGTAATGAAGCCACGGAACATCTTGAGCAATTTACGAGAGGATTGTGCTCAAAATATTAAGCGCCGCCACGCCACACACAAAAAAAAAGAAGTGTGCGATGGCTGCTGTTTCAAGCTCAGGGCTCGATCCTGCCACGGGTGGGGTTGGGGTGGGTTTTTTTTTTTCTGTGATGCTTTTGGCAGCACCTCCCCATCCCCTGTGATACTACGTGTTATGGCCGAAATAAGCCGGTTCTCCCCGACAGGCTGCATGCCCTGGGCTGGGGCGGGTGAGGCGAGGTGCAGCCCCCTCCACCCCCGGGGAGATCAAAGACTGTGCTGGACACACACATCCCTTAGTACAAGCCCTCCTCCAGGTGGAAAATTCATCACCCCTTACACCTCTGAAGCTATAAAGAAGACGGTTGGAATAAAAAAATACCCCGAATAAATCCTCACCTTCGCCCCCCAGGCCTGTGGAAACGGGGGGAAGGGGGAGCAACCTCCCACGGTCATCCACTTCAAAACGAGAGTGGACTCCCCCGCATCCTCCCCTCCAGGTACACCCGGGCAATGACTTTCCCAAGGTCCCTCTTCCAACGCCTGCGTGAAATGACTTTCCGCCTTCCACTGCTCAGCCTCTCCTTCGCTGCTCCCCAGCGCTCCCTGTTTTTGGATTTGGGAGCGATTCCCGCACCGCTGCCTTCGTCAAGGGGGAAGAGGGAGGGAGGGAGAGGGGAGCCGGCGGCTGGCCGGGCCCCCCCCGGGATTGTAGCCTCGGCTCCCCTCGGCGAGCACCGCCGGGGCATCTCGCTTGTCATCCGCCTTTCACCCGCTCCCACGTTTACGGCTAAACAAGTTCACAGTTTACACGCAGTAAAATGTCGATATTGCGCCTAATGGTTGCGGAGAAAAGGCTCTTCGCAGGGATGCTCATAAAAGCCCTTTATTTAGTTTCGAGCATTTTCTTGTAATCAATAAAAGTTGACTGTTATCTCCCGGCGCGTTTAGCGGGGAAGTTTATTGCCTGCCGGGCGGATTAGGGGCGAGACAGGAGTGCACCATACAAGGAAGGGACTCCCGAGTCCCCAGATCCGAGGCTCGGATTCATAAAATATAACCATCCATTACGTTGCCGATATCTGGAGCCAGCAAATATATACAGACTATAAATTGTGGCCGGCGGGGTGCGGGCCGGGGGCTCGGCCCGCCCGCATTCCTCCCCGCGCCGGGGGGGCGCCGGGGGGGTCCCCGGCCCATCCATCACCGCCGTTATGACTCTGCGATGCAGCAAATGGGTTGTGTAAAGAGGCAGCGTTTGACAAGGTGGCATGGTTATCCTGTCCAAATGATGCATAATATTAGTATTAGGGCTTAGATCATCGCATGCTTTTAAAATCATCACCGTTAACTGGGGAGGGGAGGGGAGGGGGGGGCTGGGGCTGCACGGGGCAAAAGTTTCCATGTAGATAATGATTATAGATGGTGGGATTTATGAGGAGGGGTGCTCGGCGCAAATAAACACATCTACTGTAGCGGGAGAGAGGGGCCCGATCCGGCCGGTGCCGCGGAGCCGCCTGGGGCCGTTGGCGGTAGGGAGGACCGGCGTGGGCCGGGGCACCCCGCAGCCCGACGGGGCCACCAGGACTGCACCCCTCCCATTCCTCCCGGACACCTCCCCAAGGGCTTCGTCGAGGAGAAAGTAGAGACCCTTCCTCACACGCCGACTGCTAACCAGTCACGGCTGTGGTCACAGACACCAGTGGGTGGGCGCGGAAAGGGGCTCTCCGGGGCTGGGGAAGGGGCCACGCAGGCTAAACCCTCCACATCGGGATCTGCCCGGGGAAACAGTATGGTGAAGCGAATTGTACCGGGATGTTTTCGGAGAGACGGGCCGGCTCCTTGCCGCATCTCATCCTCCTTCTGGCTTACCCGGTCCCGCTCGGGTCAGCGCCCTCCGTAGCCCGGCTTAAATCGGGCAGGGCCGGGCGGGCTTCCCCTCCTGCAGGCAGCCCGCCGGCGGAAGGGTTAAGGGAGAAAGTGCCTTAGCCAAAGGAAGAAAGGGAGAAATGGAGAGCCCCGGCCCCAGCCTTCCCCTCCTGCCGTCCCGGCAAACCACCTCCGCCGCTTCCCCGCCCGGGGCACCGCGCAGCGCCCGGTCCCTCCGGGGCTGCGGCGCCGCGGCGGGCGGCGTTTTCCCTGGGGAGGCGGCCTTGGGCTGCCGCTCGGGTCAGCAAAAAAAAAAAGGGGGGGGGGGGGGGAAGCCGCGGAAGAGAAAGTGCCTCTTAATTTGGCATGTGCGCTGCCACCCCGCCCGAGGCCGGTACCGGTGCACGGCCCGCGGAGTGGGTCAGCAGAGCCCCGTGACAAGGGTGCCGTGAGGACGGTAAAATCCCCGTTCGGCGTGATTTATCAGCCGTCTCTGGCCCCTGAATAGTTGACTTACATTGCTGGTGACACATTACCAGGGAAATGGGGCTGGCGCGGTCTGTGGAGCGTGTCTCTCCCTCCTTCTCACACACACCCACCCCTCCCCGACCCTTCTTTTTGGCTGCTGGACGCAGGAAAGCCTCCAGCCCCTCCGTTTCCTCCAGCATCCCCAGCTCCTCCATCACACCCCATCCCCATATGCAGGCGGCCAGGATAACCTCAGCGGGCCCGGCCGGGCGGACAGCGGTGGTCCCGGGCAACCTCCTCTTCTGGCCACCGAGGGAAGGCACTGGTCATCGCGGGGGCGGGGAGGTGGGACAGGCGACGGCAACGAAGGCCGGGAGAGATGGCCTGGGACCATGCATAGCTGGAGGGGTGTGATGGCTGGAAACCTTTGATTTGGGGTTTGCCTGGAGAACGGGGGTGGAGGAGGATGGCCTGGGTTTTTTAAGGCAAGCAGAAATTTGATTATAGCGTACGGCAGAGGTCTGTGATTTGCGGTGAGCGGATTTCATTAACAACGGCCGTCTGAGTCCCGGAAAAGCTGGTCAGGCCCGCGGGGCCGGGGGTGAAGCTGACCCCGAGGGCGGGCGGCGAAAGGGGCTCAGCCGCGGCGCCGGTGCTGCGGGACGGGAGCGGCACGGCGGCTCCGGGCTGCCCCGGCCGCGGGGCTGGCGGGGCGGTGGGCGCTGCCCCGGCCGCTCCCTCGGCTCGGCTCGGCTCGGCTCGGCTCCCCCTGCGGCCCGCAGGCCCCTGGGATCGCCCGGCGGGAGGGGAGGCCGGGGGGCGGCCGATTTCCCCGCTGCCCCGGCTTTGCTTTCTGCCGGGAGTGGGGGGCTGTGGCGGGGTGGGGCATACGGCGCCCATCGCCCCACCTCCACCCGTGTCACCTGCTGCAACCGTCGCCGGGGCGAGAGGCGGGTTGGCTCGGCTCACCCCAACTCGAGGTTTACCTATGGCGGTTCCTTCTTTGATGATGATGGTGGCGGCGGCAGCGGGCGGGAGGCGGCCGGGGCGGCGGCGCAGCCCGCCCCATCGGGGCCGTTCGGGCTGCCTGGCTGCCCGCCGGCGCAGAAGTGGTATGGGGTCTAATTGCCGTCAACGAATGTCACCGGCAGAAGGAAAAACAAAAGCCGCCTCCAAAGATCCCGGAGCAGAATTTGGCAAGGCTCCTAAAGACACCAATTAGCAAAGGCTAAACCCATTAATGAAGTGGCGGCTCTCTGGTTTCAGCCAGGTGGTGCAGATCAGAGTGCCTGTATCTGCAGCAGAGCTCCGCTCCCCTCCAGCCAGGACCTCACAGCAAACCTCCACATCAATAATGCGCTTAATGGATCTCATTAGGGTTGGGGCCGCGAGTCCCGGCCTGGGAGCAGGGGAGGTGAGGAGAGCAGGGGGGCAGCGCTCCCCTCGCCACGCCGCGGAGGGACAGGCTCCCTCCCTTCCTCCGTGGGGCGCTGGCCGGGCGGGGATCACCCCGCCGCTCCCCCCGCAGGTACCCAGAGCTCCCCGCTACCTGGCTGCGCCCACGAGAGGTTGCGCAAACTCCATCTCTAGCCGGTTCTTTCGAAAAACCCAAACCTCGGCATCCCCTCCTCGCCGGGCTTGCCAACACCCCCCCACCCCCCCATTCTTCACCTGAGCACCCCCAGCCCGCCGAGCCGCCAGCATCCTCGGCCGGGCGGGCTGCGGAGGGTCCCGGTGCGGCGGCAGCGCCTGTCCGCGGAGCCCGGCAGCCCCCGCCCGGCCCCACAAAGCGCCCCCAGCCGGGTCTGTGGAAGGGGAGGGAAGGGGTTTCTGCAAAACTGATTTTAAAGAAAAGCATCCAGACCTCACCTCTGTAAAAGGGGATGGGGGAGAAGGGAGGAAATATTTCCGCTTCGGCCAGGGGAAAACATTAACAAAAAAAAAAGAGGAAAAAGAGAAAAGCTGGGGTAGGATAAGCTGGGCCGAGGTGAGGTAGAATATTTAGCTAATGGAGGTGTACTATGAAAGGAGACTTCATATTTCTCTCTGAGGAGTCTCTCCAGGTCCGCAGCCGAGAATACACACAGCAAACGTTGTGCTTGAATTATAGCTGAGGGTTTGCTTTATTTGAATTCGCTGGTGTTTATTTAAGAAAGTGAATAAAGGTTTTGTGTAAACAGCCATTATTTCTGATGAGCGCTCAACAGCAATAAGAAGGGGGCGGTTTTTTTAGTCGAGATTGTGGCAAAAGTTGACATTTCGGAGATTGCAGTTTGTCTTGCCGACGCCAGGCAGTCCCGAGGCACGAACTGCAGGGAAAGCTGTGTGTGCCTGCGAGTGTGAAACGGCGATGCCGAGCGAACCGGGGTCTGAAAACAATTATTTTTTAAGACATCAGCTTAAGCTCGACATTAAAATAAAATAAAAATATTTTCCTAAGGAGCGGGGCCGGCCTCGCTCAGCTAACGAGGGAGGCGAACTCAGGTTTCGCTGCCGCCGGCCCCGTGCCCGCAGGGCTCTGCCGGGGGGGGCAGCGGGGCACCCCAAAGCAGTCTCCTCCTCTGGCCCTTTTTGCACCCTAAATCGCTTTCTTAAAACCTGCCGTCTCGTTTGGTTTATGGTTAGTTTATTTTTTCTTCTAATGTGGCTGTTGTTTCCGAGGCTGACTCGAGTCTTTCTGGAGATGGGAGGGTTTCGGTAAGAAATCAGGCGAGAAGAAAAAGACCTCGATGGATTTCTTAATGCAGCGCCCGGGGGAAGGCGGGGGTTATCGGTAAGCTGCTCCCCGGGAAGGAGGTCGGCAGGGCTGGCCCCGACCAGCCCGCGCATCTCTGCGGCTGCGGATGCTCGCAGCCGGGGCCGGGATGTCGGAGCGGCACCGAGAGGCCTCCCGCTTCATTCCTAATCCGATTTCCCACACATGCCGCGCAGGGAGGAGGCAGGAAAACCTCTGCTCTGCGGCCGGCTGCGTGTGTCGGCCCCCTTTCTTGGTCTCCCGTACAAGCTCTCATCTGCAATAAGCCCGAAAAAAAATATCTCTGCTCGGCAGCCGGGAGGGGAAACCGGAGGGGCTGTATGCCGGAGAGCCTGGCCTGGCCGGGGCCGCGGCGACCGGGGGCAGCGCCGTGCACCGACGGGTGTCGGGGAAGCCCCTCCCGGCCTCCTCCCCCCAAGGGGACCCCGGCCCCCTCCGGGCAGCGGGGGCAGCCGCGCTAGCACAGCCCCGTTGCGGCGGGTGGGTGCAGCCCAAGTGATTTGGGATCGGCTGGCGCAGATCTGACAAGAGTCACAACGGATTTAGAGGGGGTAAAGAGACCTCCCGAAAAAGTGCCACCCCGGGTTTAAAGACCGTCGAAGAACCGGATCGGCGGGCGAACCGTGGGCTCGGGCGTTTCCCCTTCAGAAATAACCAGCGCCAAAAGCCTTTCGTGTTCTCAGGCGATAATAAAGCAAACAAAAAAGAGGCACCCCCAGGCTTTTTTGGACCTGTTCTAGGGGGGGTGTTGCGTTGCGCTACGGACAGGTCGATTTCGCCGACGAACGGTGATCGAGCTGCTTGCAGTCACGACGCTGTCCCAACTTTTTTTTCCGCAGAAACGTAACAGTAACCTCAGCCCTGCAGGACCGGGCAAACTCCCTTCCCTGTCGAGACGGGCGCAAATCCCTCCATCCGCGCATCTTTCCTCAACCTCGTTTTCGTGGGTTTGCTGTACCTGCCAGAGGACGCGCACGACGGGAGCGATGGGGGGAAGATTTTTTGTTGTTGTTGTTTTTCCCTATCGGTGGCGGAGAGGAAGAAGCCCTCCCGGCTCCGCCGCCCGGCCAGAGCAGCAGCCCGAGGTGCGCGGAGCTTCCCCGGGGCAGCGGTGCGCGGAGCACCGAAGCCTGGAGGAGGAGGGGAAGGGGGGGCTACATCAGGCGCAGGGCGAAGGAATTTTAGCCTGCTCTTTCGTTTGGATCTGAGCATCTTTCTCCGCAGCCCGACTCTCGGCAGGGTTATTTTTCCCCTTTTGCCGCGTTATCTTAAAAAGGTGCTGTAAAGGCGCTGCCCTAGCTCGCTCCCCGACCCGGGGGCCAGGGAGGCATTGCTCTCCCGTTATTTGGGGAGGCTGCGGGGGGAGCCTGCCCCCGCGCAGCCAGCCCTGCACTTGGAGGAGACGCAGTCCTCTAACCCGAGGGGGAAGAAACGCTGTCCCGAGGCGCTTTTCCTCTCTCATCTGACAAGAGCCACCTCAAACCCCTCTTTCCCGCGCGGGTTAGTTTTTAAGAAACAAAAGCAAGAGGCGAACAAATTCCTGCGTGTCCCTGAGCCGCACCGCGGTGGTTTATCGGAGTAGAAACAGTCGTGTTTCGCTGGACATCTGTCCCACGGCTTCCCTTACTCTTAGGGGAAGTTACAACCCCTCGCAGCAACCCCCGCGCTGACGGGCGCAGCAGCGGCCCTGGGAACAGCCACGGGCTGGAAGCGAACTGCAGGGCCTGCTCCGCGCCCCGAAAAACCGTGACAACCCCGTTTCCTCCCTGACGGTGTCTTAAAGGCAGAGCCAATTTTACAAGCCACTTCCAGCGCCTTCCCCCGATGCCGCCCGCTTCCCTGTCCCATCAGGGCTCGGATGGGGACGGCGCTGCAGGCGCACTGCCCTGCGCGGGATCTACGCGGTCCCCCCGGACATCCCCCCTGCCCGTTGTGACTCCGGCGGAGTCTCTGCCCTCTCGTTTACACCTTATTTACCACTTCACCCGACCCCTTTTCGCCTCAGCGAGTCGGCCTCTTGGCTCCTTTCCCCCCGGGGCTTGTGCCGAGGGGTGCTGGCGGCGTTTCCTTCTTCCCCAAGCTTTTACTCCTGCCCGAGTCCCCCTGCTAGCGGGGGTGGCCCCGGGGACCGTGTCCTCCCCGGCAAACGCCCCCCGGCCCCGAGGGATTTCTCGCCTGAGCCCCAAGGAAGGAGCAGGTGAGGGCCAGGCATTCTTCGGTCCTTCACCTTATTTCTCCGTCTCCCCTTTCTTTCTAACGGTGTCACACGCTCAGCGCCCATCGGCCCAGCGTGGGGGGACACGGACACGGCGGGACACCGGCTTTGCTTCGCCTGCCCTCGCCTTAACCTCCCTGGGCAGGATCAGGCCTCCCTCGGCCCCACGCGTGTTTGAAAACAGAATTGCTCCCGCTAGGACCTCGCAGAAAGCCCTGAGGCAGAAAACTCGCTTCCCAGTGGGCAAGGAGAGGGGCTCCTCACCGCTGCGCCTTTCACTTTCACCCACACTGCTTGGGAAGGGAAGAGGGGGAAGCAGGCTGCGTGCCCCGGGAGGAGCGGAGCTCCCAGCACCGCGGCGCTTAATTTTTTTTCCCAAGGAGCGAAGCCGAGGACGAACCCGAGCGGAGCTGGCGGATCTCGGCTTGGACCCCAAGGGACGCCCGGCGGAGCCGCCTGGCCCCCGCCCCGGGGCGCTCCCTCCCGGGGGGGCACCCAGCCCCGCACCGCCCGCCGAGGGATGGGGACAGGCCGCCGGGGGCTTCGAGCTCCGGCTCGCCGCCGCGGCCCGATCCTCCGCTCGGTCCCCGCGCTGCGCAGAGCGCGTGCGTGACGTCACAGCACGCCCCCCGGGCCGCACAGCCACGCTGTGACGTCAGAGAGCACTACCTCCCCACCCCGCCGCGGGAGGTGGGGGGAGTTGCGGAGAGGTAAACGGCAAATCGGAGCGACGCCAAAGCAAAGCAAAGCAAACAGCCCCCCCCTCCCCCGCACCCCCAAACGGCCCCGCCGGCTCTTGGCAGCGCCCCTGAGAGCCGCGGGGATTCACGCGGTCCAGCCCCCCCTCTGGCATCGAAATGCAAATGCCACCTCACGAGATACATATACGTACGCACGTGGGGATCTACAAACGTAAATGGCAACTTTCTCACCAGGGGCACAATCTGTGTAATCAAATGTGGTCCTTCTCATCGGCTCCGTTAGAAAAAGAAGGGGGAAAGGGAAGGTGGGGCAGGAAGAAGGCTGCCCTGGGAGGGTCTCGAGGCGAGGGGCTGCAACGGCCGCCTCTGAGCAGGGCGAAGGGAGCCGGGGCAGCCTCACCAGCCCGCTCCCCTGGTCAACAGACTGACGTGGTTACAAACCATAGCAAACATTTTATTTACAGGAGATATATATATATATTTATATATTTTGTCAGTGCAGTATTTCTTGGCCGGATTATTCGAAGCAACACGTTGCAACCCATGAGGACGTTGGGAAAATACTTCACATTGTAACTTGTTTTGGGGGGAGGGGAAGAGAGGGATTTCGGAGCACGTTCTCTGAGTCCCTCGCTCAGATTTTCCCGCAGAGGACGAGGGGCGGGAGACGGAGAATAAAATAAAATTTAATTAAAAAAACCAAACAGGAAAACAAAAAAAAAAAAAAAACCAGAGCAATCCCGCTCTCCTCCGGAGGGAGAGGCGGCCGCTTCACGCACAGCCGGCCCGGACCCAGGGCTCCCCGCTCCGCCCGCGTCCTCGGCCGCTTGCCCCGGGCCGGGCCGGGCGCTGGCAGCGGGCGGGAGCGGGCCGGTGCCGGGCCGGTGCCCTGCCGTTGCCGTGCTAGTGCCCGGTCGGCCTTGCCGCGCTCCCGGGGCGGAAGAAGGCAGATAAATTAGCGCGCAGGTCCCGGGCGCGGTGCGGCGGCGCGGCCGCCCCGTCTATAGGCCGCTCCGCGGCTCGGGGCTGGCGGCGGCGGCGGGCGGCGGGGAGGGGAGGCCGGTGCCGCCGGACGGTTTGCCGAGCCCGGCGGCTGGCAGGCTCCGCTCGGCACCCTCAGTCCGTTCCGTGTCGCTGGGGGCCATGTCGAGGGAGTCGGGGTCGCTGCTGTCGCTGTCGCCCTCGGAACGGCTGGGGCTGCGCTCGGGCTCCCCGGCGGCGGCGGCGGGCGGCCCGCCGGCTCGCTGGGCCTCCGGCTCCGGCTCCGGCTCCGGCAGCGGCTCCTTGTCCTTCTGGGCCTGCGCCTCCTTGGAGTGCCGCCACTTCATCCGCCGGTTCTGGAACCACACCTTCACCTGCGGCCGCGCCGCCCTTAGACGGGCGCCACGGCCCCCACCGCGCCCCGCGCAGCCCCCGGCCCCGGCGTCTTCCACCGCGGACGGGTAGCAAGGGGAGAACAGGAGGCGCCGTCCTCACCTCCCTCTGCCCCCACCGTTATGCCACTATGGTGCCTTTAGTTTGGTTTTTTTTTTTCCCTTCTTCTTCTAGTTCGCGTGTTTAAATATAAAACGCCCCCCTTCATTCCCCCCTTCCTCCCCCCGTCCTTTCTACTTCTTCTTCCAGGAAACCAAATCTTGCTCAAGAAACCACAGCGTTATACAATTCTGTGCGCTGCGGGCCCTCAATAGTGGAATCATTACAGAGTGGCGTTTAATGATTCCGTTTGAAGAAGAGTTTTCACTTCCCCAGAACTAAGGATTTCACAACGCGAGGAGAGATTTAGAAAAAAAAAAAAAAAAGGAAAAGAAAAAAAGGGGGGGACATTAAAAATAGTGCTTTTGCTTCTACTTCCTTTGACCTAAACTGCCTCCTACAGCGAGTTGCACTTCAATAAAGCGCAAGCTGGTGATCTGCCCCGACCCTCCTCGCCCCTTCGCTCGGCCTGCTCCGCGGCACCCGAAACAAAGGTGAAAGCTCCGCGCCGGGCCGCGGAACCGGCGCACAGGAGATGCTCGGGGCGAGCTCCCGCTCCTCAGCCGGCCCCGCCGGGGGTCAAGGGAAGGGAGAACGCTCTGCAACACACACACCCCATACCCCCCCACCCCCGCCTCGCTCCGTATCCCTCTAAACTGGAAGTAAGATTCGAAATAAAACCGAAGCCGTTCTTACTTGAGCATCTGTCAGTCCCAGCATCGCCGCCAGTTGCTTTCTGTCCGGTTTGGTGACATATTTCTGGATTTCGAACCGTTTTTCTAAACCTTTCCTCTGCAGGTTGGAAAAAACAGCCCTGGACCAGGAGCGTTTCCTCTTGTACGTCTGGGGCAGCGTGTCCTTGGTTAAAACTGCGTACGGACCTGGGCGGGGGGGGAGAAAAGCGGGGAGAGAGGGAGACGGCGTTTTAATATTGATGCGTAAAAGGGAACCTTAAATCGATCAAAATAAGAGCTGGGCCGCGGTGTGCGGGAAGGCCCGGGCCAGTGCGGCCCTGCCTGCCGGCTGGGTACGAGTCCTGTCAGCGGGCACTTCCTCGGGCAAGGACGGAGCGTTTCGGCACCCCAATTTCTTCCTCTCCCCACTTCCCGCCCCTTCTCTCTCGGCCCAGGTATTATTTTGGCACTAGAGGGGATGATCCTCCGGGTCGGGCCCTAGCCGGCTCTTTCTCCCCCCCCACGCCGCCCGGCTTTTCACCCAAAACCTGAGCCTCGCTAGCGAACGTAATCCCTGGCCTTTCAAAATCGAGGCCCTCCGGGAGGAGGGGGCCTGGGGGCTGCTCCGGGACGGAGGACCCTGCCCCACGGGAGGGCCGACGAGGGGAGGAGATGTACCTGGAAAAGTGTCTTGAAACTGGTGCTGAACTGAACTCCTTGGGTTTGTGTTTAAGGGACCCAGGATGGCAGAGGCCTCGTTAATGGGGTCTAGAGACGCGAAGAACTGGCCGGCGGAAGGCTGCAAGTTGGGGAGATGAACCCCAGTTTGGCGGCTGGTAGTTAATAAGGAGGTCAGATCTGTGAGCACAGGAACAAGGAGAGCTCTGTTATACCGCGGTCGAAACCGACACCCCGACAGGCTCCAAGCAGCGGGGCCGGGGCCGGGCGGGGGGGCCGGGGTGTCCCCAGCCGGAGGGGCTGGGGTGGGGGTGGGGGGGAACCGGGCAGCCGCCTCCTCGCCCCGGGGTCTCTCCTGGGGGGAGGCGGCCGTGCCCCGGCGATCAGACACCCTCCAGTATATCTGTTCCCTTGGCCGGGATGTCTACATGCCGCGCGGGGACAGGGGTTGCGGGGAAAGCCTTTACCACGGGCTGTGCTCCCCGATGCGAAGCCCCGGGCCCGCCTGGGGAAGCGGGGGCCGCTTCACTACTATTTTAATGCTATCGCTATTTTTCCCAGCGGGGCAAGTCTAGGCCCTCCGCGGGGCCGGGGCGGGGGGGTTTGGGGGAGGCCGCTATCTATTAGAAACTCGGGTTTATAACGCCGGTTTTAATAACCCTTTTCGCGGCTGGATCGAAAAAGTTCTCAACCCGCGGGTACCCACAGATGCTAAAAATAATAACGCGAGATAAACGCGAGAGGACGACGCGCGCGGGCAGCGGCGGAGCCGGCCGCTGTACCTCTCAGCGTGTTGCCTTCCTTGACTTTGGGGTCAAACTCCGACGATAAAATGCGGTCGATGCCGAATTTGAGGTCCTTGCTGGCGGGCGCCGGCGCCGAGCCGTGCGTGTGGCCGCCCGGCAGGCGGGCGGGGGCCGGGGCTCCTCCGCCGCCCGCCGCCGCCGCCGCCGCCGCCGCCGCCGCCGCCGCGGGGGACCGGTGTGGCGGGGGGCGGTGGTGGTGGGAGTGGTAGGCGGCGGAGAGCGGCGAGAGGCGCGGCGGGAAGGCGGCGGCGGCGGGGGCGTCGGGGGCCACGACGGGCGTGGGCCGGAGCGGCGAGGGGGTGGCGTGGAAGGGACCGCCGTGGTGGACGCTTCCCAAAGTGGCCGGCATGCCGGTGGCGGGACCTCCGGGAAGGCTGTCGGCGGGTCCTCCCGCCGCTTCCCCGCCGGCGTGGAGGATGTCGGCGATGCAGAAGGACGGTTTCTTCGCCGCTCCGGCGTCCAGAGGGAAGCAGCCGCCGGCTGCCGGCCCCGATGGCGAGCAATAAGCCGCTGACCACAAACTGAAGTTGGAGGCGTAGAAAGGAGCCAGCCCGGCCGTGTACATCCTGCCCGGGGAGGGGACGCGCCGCTCTGCAGCTCAGCTCCCGGGGACGCGCCGCGGAGCTGCCCGCTGCCCCGGGCGCATGGGGAGGGATGGAGGGGCGAGAGGAGGCTGGCGGAGCACTTGCCGGAGGGGTACAGAGGGATAATCAACCAAAAAAAAAAAAAAAAAAGAAAAAGAAAAGAAAAAAGAAAGAAAGAAAAAGTCCCCAAAACCCACGGCGAGACGGAGAGAGCGAGCGGGCGAGGAGCGGAGCGGCGCAAACAAAACAAACCCAAACCAAACCCCCTTTCCTCGCACTGGGGGAAAAAAAAATTACAAAAAAAATATCCACCCCTCCCCAAAACTTTCTCTGGCAGCGACACTCCCGGCTCCGGAGCAGCCCCCGTTCCCTCCCCGCGCCCAATCCACGATCCGCGGGGCCGGGTAGCACCGCCCGCCGACACGCCCACGCAGGGCCGGGTCGCGGGTACGGGACACCGCGCCGCCAGCGCGCAACTGCGTCCCGTACCCGCTACCCTGCCAGGCCCAGTTTGCCCCTCAAGGTACCCCCCCCATCCCTCTCACACCCCCTTAAATTCTGCCCTCGACTTTGAAAATCCCCCACCCAAAACCAGCGCAAGGGCGCTGCCCTTGCCGCCACGATTTCCAAACGTTTGAAAGAAATGCGCAGGAGAATTCTTCACGATGGGAGTCAGGTCCGTCCTCTCGGAAATGATTCCCAAGGAAATGTGTTTCCTTCAAGGATAAATGAGGCTGGGATAGTCTGGAAGAAAATGAGTCTGCGCTCATGCATGCAACATATGTATTTATGTGAGCTCCGAGCTATTCTGGGCCCAGGACACGTTGGTTCCTGCGTTAGCAGCGATTAATTAATTAAACGTATCTTGTCCGCAATGTAAATTTACAGATTTTTATCGTGTTCTCCAGCCGGGTGGCTGCATCTCCTTCCACACCAATTTCACCTTAAAGACTAGTTTGTAATTTTGCAAACCTTTTACAACAGAATTAGCCTGTCTTTTTTTTTTTTTTTTTTTTTTTTTTTAAAGAATCCAATAGTAACCTACATTCGTACATTCGGTGCAATAATTTAGGGATAAGTTTATCAAAGCACCTTTTGCGCTTTTTCCCCCCTCTAACATCCACATTTGCCCCTACCTAACTCTGAAAAAAAGCGCATTTCTTTATTTTTCTCTTTCATTCACGTAAACTAGCCGCTGCCGTTTTGAGCAGTCTCCCGGGTGGGATGATTGCAGGTTTGCTTTGGTTTTGGTTTTTTTAAAAAATAAAATAATAATGATAAAAATAATAATATTAATAATAATTATTATTATTCAAATAACTTCCCAAATTATGTTTTAGGGGAACCGCCAGAAAGGCAAACTATTTTTCTTCCACCAGGTATGAAGATGGAGCTTCTGTCTGAATATTAAAACCACCTGCCAGCCAGAGCGAAGGCGCTCCTTAGGCAGGACCCTGCGCCCGGGTCACGGCGAGGCTGGCTCCCCGCGAAAAGCCGGGCACCGCTTTGCTTCGGTTTTTAATTAACGAGACGAAACCGAAAAATAAAGCCGGGCTGGGCTCGCCGACGTGCGCCCGAAAACCGAAGCCGGCGAAAGAGAGGCTTGATTAGGTTTGAACTTTTCCTGCTTCGACAGCGGAAAGCCCCTTTCCCTTGCACCCCCTCGTTCCCCCCCCCACCCCGCGCAGATGACCCCAGCGCCAGCCCCTTGCTCTCAAATCGGATCAAACGACTCCGGTTTCACTTGCATTTCCACCGCCGGGCAGAGCCGCGCCACCAGCCCGCCTGAGGGGAGGGGAACGAAGGCTGCTCTGCCCGCTGCATCCCAGCTGCAAACCGCTTCGTGCCACGGCTACCGGCGCTGCCGCCGGTGCCATTGCTGCGCCTCCCCGGGGCTGCTCGCCCGGCAGTCGGGGGTGGGGGCGGGGGGGGGGGGGCGGAGGGCGGGAAAAAAACCACCAGGGTGTTTTTATTATTTAGTATTTTTAGCCCTGGAGGGAAGCGCCCGTTTGCGGGGGCTCCGGCCCAGGGCGCGGCCGCCGCTCCGCTCCCCTCGGCGCTGCCCACGGGAGCCGTCTCGCCCCGCCGTCCTCAGCGCAGAGATGCGCGCCTTCCGCGCTATCATTCCGCGGGGACGAAAATAACCCGAAAGGAAGCACTAAACTTGTCGCACTAAAGCACTTGACCCCCCGGGCTGGGCCTCGGGAGGGCGAGGGAGCTGGGGAGCCCGACCCGCGGGGACAGGTGCCTTCCCGGGGCCCGCCCGCTCAGCTCCGCGCCCGCCCCGCTGCGCTGCGCCCCCGCGCATCTTCCGCGGGCAGAACCGGGAGCACCTGCCTCCCCCCCCGGTCCCGGCCGCTCCCCTCCCGGGGGACAGGGCTGTCCTCTCTCCCCGAAGGGCCCCGCAGGCCTCCCGGCCTGCGCACCTTCCGCCTCGGCGGCCGGGGGCGAGCAGGGCTGCGCGGCCGCGCTGGCCCGGGGCGGGGGTGGGGGGCAGCCCCTCCTCCCCGCCCAAGGAGGGAGAAGGCTGCAGGAAACCCGGGGCTCGCTGCAGTCCAGGTCATCTCCTGTTTTTTTGAGAGGTTCCAACTCGGACTAAATGAGCGGATGTGCCTGCGAGATTTGTCCCAAAATAGAAGCGGCTTTAGTATTTTAGGATACAGCAGAAATCCTTATTTCTTCCGGAGAAAAACTTCATAATGAGCGCGAGCACTTCCCTTTTCAATATTTGTGCAACTTTATCTCGACCAGCAAGTTGCTTTGGTGACGCAAATCCGCCCTTGTGTATTGCAACTACAAAAATAAATGCAAGGAAATCAATTCCCTTCTAGCAATGAAAACATAAATATACAGCTGCGACTTTCCCCTTTAATCTTGCTTTCCGAGGGACTCGAGAAGGAGGCGAATGAACTGGGCAGGCAGGAGCGATGTTTTGGTTTTTTTTTTTTAAGGAATGGAGTCTCGAAGGACTTTTTTTTTATTTTTCTCCCGAGGCCGACAAAAGAGATGGAAAAAAAATTATTCGAGTTCTTACGAGGGGAAAACAGACGGGCTAACCCCGAGGTGCTGCAGCTCCCGGTCCCCACTCGCGGGCAGCGGGCCGGGGGCATCCCGGAGAGGGCCGTGCCCTGCCTGCCCGCGCCCCACGGGGAGGACAGGCCGCTCTTTTGGCTATCCCTCCGAGCTCTCCGCCCCCGCGTGGAGCTGCGGGCGGCAGGTCGAGCCCACGGACCCGCCGGGGCGCTGGCAGCCGGATCCCCGGCAGCCGGAGCCCCCGCCGCCCCTGGCGGCGAGCCCCGCGAGGTGCCCGTCCCCGCGGCGGGCTCTTCACCCACCGCCGGGGACTGGGGACCCCCCTTCACGGACACGCAGGCCTCGGCGGCCCACCCGAGCTCTCCCGGGGGGTGTGGGCCGGGTGCGCGCCCCCGTGCCCGCCCGGGTTACTGCCGCCCGGCCTTCGTCCTCCTCTTCCTCCGCCCACGGCCAGCGCCATCGGGCGCCTTGGCTTTTAGGCTTCGCTATGTCGTTCTGTTCATACCTCTGTCCGTGTATAGACCCATATACATATGCAATAGATGCAAATAAAAAAAATATTTTTTAAACCCGAATCTCTCCCGCTAGAAGCACTTTCAGAAATAGTTATTTAAACCTCGTTGCAAACCCTCCAGGGGGATGGTTTGCTCAGGTGGCGTCACCGGGATCGCTGCCGTGTGTCCCCCCCCGCCCCGGGGTCCCCCTCCTCCCGGGTCCGTCCGTCCCCCGAGCCGCCCCGCCCGCGCCCCGCGCTGCGCAGCGCCGAGCACCCGGCAGGTCCCCGCCCGCCGTGCCCGGCCCCGCAAAGCCCGTTCTCTGTCGCCACCTGCCGAGCGGGCCGGCGCCGGCCGCCCACCCCCACGCGAGGCACCTCCGCGGCGTGGGCTCTTCCCTCCAAATTCCCCACCCCCGCCCATGGGAGCAGAGAGCAGGCACATTTGGGGAGCCAAGAGCCAAAAATAACGCTACCCCCCCAAAAAAAGCTCGTGGTTGCAGGCTGGGCCGGCGCGTTTTGCAGATTGCCGGGAGGGGTGCGGGGGGGATGTTTGCTGCCGGCTGGTGCCGGTGCTCCCCCAGCACCGCCCTGGGAAGCCGGGAGAGCTGCCCCGGGGCCGCCAAATGTGACCGCAGGCCGATCCCCCCCCGCCGGGGCTCCGCAGCTGGAGGCAGGCCACAGGCGTGCGCCGCAAGGCTGCTTGGGCTTCCCTCAGCTGATCAGCAGTTTGTTATCTGAAATGCTCAAGAGAAGCACAGGCGCTGCAGGCAGGAACTGCCCAGAACCACAAGTGAATTAAGTGACTAAGCTGGTCGACTCCTTGACATTTCCTTTCTATTGTTTCACACATTATTTAGTTGAATACCTGTGTCAGTAAGGAACGACTGATGTTATGTCATTTGCTGAGCCTAAGTGGAAGGTGCCTGAAAACAGGCAGGATCTGGGTTTCCGTGCGGTGGGACAGGATCTCAAGCCTCCTGCGGGTGCATTTGAGCTCGTGTTTGAGTTTGAGTCAGGGTGTGCTTTTGGAGGGAATCACCTGACCCCAATCACTCGCTGCTTTGCATCATGGAGAGGTCTCAGGGTGCACAAGCAGGCATCCTGGATGGGAATTGAGTCCCCAGGGCATGCTAAAATTACTCTGCAGCAAAATCCCTCTGACATGCCTCTTCTGCAGTTGTTTGCAAACTCCATGGGGTTTTCTGCACGTGAGCAGCCCTGAGAATTTTCCATATGTTAGAGCAGGATAGGTCCCACTGAGTAGGTCCGTATGCTAGAGAGGATGAAAGCCCAAGGCTCCCAGCTCCAGGGCCGACACGCCAGCCATGGAGCTGGTGACGTGTTCTCACACTTGCACCTTTGCACTCTCTCTCTGTCTTTCTTTCGACTGCTGGTCTGATGAAATATATTAGATCATATGAAGCTGACGGGTTTCAGGTGGAGAGAATTTTTGCATGCTCTCAAATGCTGTGTAGTCCCTCAACTCTCTTCAGACAGAGGGGGGACATGAAAACACTGATTCTCCTGTGCCCATGGCCTGGCTCAGAGATCTGGGATGTGGGAGGGCACTGCATCTTTCCACAGCCATGTTTACAGAGAAGGAGGTGACCTTTCCTTCCTTTCTTTTTTTTTTTTTCCTCTTCCTTTTTTTTTTTTTTTCATGAAAAGCTGCAGATACATAAATCTTAAAGAAGGGTCAGGGTAATAAATAGCGGTTGGAAAGAAGCTCCTCTCCACAGTGCCGGGAAAGGAGGCTGCGTTCTGAGGAGCAGCAAGGTCAGGACGGTCCCTTCCTTGGGGTTTCCTATGGGTTAGAGCAGGCAGTCCTCCCCACCGTGCTGACTTCACTGAAGCCCATTGTTAGGCATCTGATGCTGTGCCAGGAGTCAGGCACTGTGAGCCTGCAACACTGTAATGGTTTAAGCAGCTCTAAATTGAAGTGCCAGTCTCCCACACTTGCTCCAACCCTGCCTGCCTGTTCCCATCCGCAGGGATGTCAAAGTGTAGAAAACTAACTCCACCAGTAAGAAGAGGGTTTTTTTCTGTCATAGTACCCCAAACTAACTTCTTTATCATGTGGATAGCCAGGGTGAGGGTGCCAGAGGAAACACACATTTGGGGAGGGGTGGGTGGCAGGGCTGCTGCAACCCTCTGCTAGACTGCTCTAGCCTCTCACCAGATCACCCCTTAATTTAAGTGCTGCCTCTTGGAGCTGCTTCCTGCAGTCTAAAATGGGTCCTTCTCATATGGAAAGACCCTGAGTTTACTTTCATTTCCATCAACATCACTGATTTCATAGGTTACTCCACCTTTACACTGTGGTTGGCCCGTAATCTGCTTGCAGAGGGAGTGATCGCAGGCTAGCTGTCATTTTCCAGGCCACACCAACAGAGTGGTCTGCAGAGAGCTGGTCTGCAATTAACCCCCCAGTAGCTGATTAAAGGTGACGTGACGCACAGAAGTGCTGACCTCCTGCTCTAACGTGCAACCACTGATGAGAGAAGCATTTGCATACACATGCCAGATTTAATTTACACAGTGAGCAGCGACTGAAAACAGGCATCTTTGCATAAAACGAAGGTGATTTAACTCTGAGCGCAGGAGGGTCATTCACAGGTGTTTCCTAAATCTGACAGGAGAGTATAATTACACCCATTTTCGTCTGAGACCCAAAGGGGCAGCTCCTTAACTGAGGCAAACTGCTGCTGTTGAGGACAGGCTCAGGATGTCCCAGTGCAAGTAACAGACTTAGGTGCAAGTACAGATGGAAATTGAACGGGGGATTTTTTATTCCCATTGCAGGTCATCACCCCTATGGTTTGGCCAGAGCAACCCCATCTATTTCTACAACACCAAGCTGATGTGTTAGGCCCACCACCCCTCCAGCAGCAGTACATTGAAGTCACCGCACAGAAAAGCCGTTCAATAATGAAGAAGGAAATACACTAATAACTGCCTAATAAAAGTTTTAGTAAGAAACGGTTTCCTCCTCCTTGCCAACAGTGGTCAAAAATGTGGGGAAGCTGGAAATAAAGCTATCAGAATGCAGTCGCATAAAAGGGAAAATCAGCCCCTGAAGGAAGTCAAGTTTCTAGAACAAAATTACTCTGTAAAATTCATCTGGATTTGAGAACAGTTATTGTTTTTCTTCCAACCTGCCTTTCATGCTCTAAGTGGACTTAAATGCAGTAGGTACACATCAGTCCAGCTTTAAAACCAGTTCTTTCCTTGCTATTAACATATATAAAATCCCAGCAGAATAATGCCATCATGCTATTTTAATGCTATTAAAAAAAAAATAAATCCCATTGTAATCCTTTTTGCCGATGGGAGATGCTTCCTGGTGAATACCAAATGGAAGTGCCAGTCAGGGAAGTTTTACAGCCCAATAAACAAGCACACCAGGTTATATAGCATGTACATAGCACCATCCGGGCCTGCTTCCCTCACTGGAACCAAATCTGCCCTAGATAAAGTCCAGCCACCACTTCTCAGCTCCAGGGGCAGCTCACGGCTTCCCCATGCCAGGCTCCACCAGGTCTTGGAAGGTGCAGGTCCCCTCCGTGTGGAACGCCTGGGAGGGTGGGGAGATGCTCTTGGAGCCGAGCAGCATGGTGTAAGATATCCCCTTCCCAGCTGCGGGTCTGGGATGCTGCCTACAGCAATAGCCATTCCTCCGTGCCTTCAGCAAATGGAAACAAAAACAGAGGAGGCGCAGTTGGTGGAGCAATGCAGCACACAGGGGAAGTAATTTCCTACTGATACCTCTAACACATCATTTTATATCTCGATGCCTGGGATCTGGTTACCTTTATCTTAGCCAAAAGACTGTAGCGGTCATAAAAATGTGTTTTGCTTTTATTTCTTCTAGAAAACTTAATCATGAGATTTTGATTATCTGTCCTGCAGCAGTGAATTCCAAAGGATCATTATCTCCCATGCCTGCATTCACTGTCCTTATTTTTTTCCTTCTAATTTCTCACTTAGTTCCTTGAGGCATCCATCCATCCCAGAATTGGGAAATGGAGAGAAAAAAGGCAAGGCTGACCAGTTTTTCCTTTCATTTTTCACCCTGTCTAACCCAAATGTTCACCCTTGCCCCTAGATGTATAACCTCTTTTCCAAGCCAAGACATTCTCTTCTTCCCAGCTAAGCAATCCATTTATTTTGAAGCCACGCTGAATGGTAATACACACCTCAATGTGCTTCACAGCCTGACTTTGCAAGGATTAAAGACATTGAAGATGGTCTCGTTACTGCGATCTTTCCCAAACACTAACAGAGTAGCACCCTCTAGCGCAAGCTAACAATAAAATCCTCAATAACAACAACAACGCTTCTGGGTCGTATTCAGTCTTGGTGCATTGCCACTGGAACTGCTGAGAATGAGCCCAGCCACAAGGCTTTTCCCTTCTGCTCTCTGAAGCTTTCCCAGATTTTCTGCTTAGGACCCCCGTTTTTGGGCACCTGTCGGATGCTGGATATTGCCCAGGTTCCGTCAGACCCAGGCGGCAGCATTGCCCGCAGGCAGGCGTCACGGACTCACCATCGTGCTGTGCTGCTTTTATTTCTATGGGATGCTGCTGCTTGAGAAATCCTAGAGGTAAGAAATATTCCTTGCCAGGAGTCTGCCACAGGTCTTGAGTGTTGTGAGACCTGCAAGAGGGTTCCTACCTGGTTTGAAAGGGCCGGGGGCAAAAAGGAGGGCGAAAAAGGGGTTGGCTGATGCAGACAGGGGGCCAAGCCTGGGGCTGGGCTGTGGGAAGCAGGGCTGGGGTGCGGAGGAGGGACCAGGACTTTTGCATGGAGAAAGGCACTGGTTTCTGGGAGGCTCGAGGACTAACCAGGTGTGAAACTGAGGCTGAGAGCAATGCAGTGTTGTATTACTTCTGGTGTGCTTTTCTCTCATTACTAGCAATTTCCATAGGTTTCATCAGTTTTACTGTTGTTAGAAGGAAGGAGGACAAGAAAATGACACAATTTTGGCAGACCCTGAGCAGGGGGTGACCTGCGGGGGGAGCAAGGTCATTCCTGGATGCCATCAGCCACAATGCAGAGGCAAGTTGTGTTGTGTCACATGCAAAATCCCATTGCCCCAGCGCACATCTAGGGGTTTTATTAAAACACAGAGCTCCCCTCTCACACTCTAAAAATAACAGTGAGTAAATGGCTACTCAACATTTCATAAAAATTGAAAAGAAACATACCTGCTTAACCAGAGGTGGAAATTTCGTCTAAAGTTTCAAGGCTAGACCTTCCTTTCATTAAGAACTAGAAGGGAGCTGCGGCGCTTAAGCTGGGGAAGGAGAATAAATCCCTTAGTGTCAAACCTAGGTGATGCTGAGGTTCAGGAGCCAGCACATGCCCGCACAAACACGGGGGTGAGCGTTCACCCAGGGCACACATATCTCCTTACAGGGCAAATACCAAAGCCATAACCCTCAGGAAAGCAGGCAAGGCACCAGAGCTCATGAGCTGCGTGGTAGCTTCACCTACCTCTAATGCTTCTGCTTTTTTATGTTCTGGACACGTTGTGAGTCCGGCTGTGGCTTCAGTGTTAAAGGGAAATGTAGGGAGTGATGCTTTTTCTCCAGACGTGATAAATAATGGCCAGGGCTGCAATTTGTTTTTGGGGAGGGCTATTTTTAGGTCAACAACAAAGAGTTCCAGGGTGAGGTTGTACCATGTGGGTAAGGGGGTGGATGTGGCCCAAAGCCATCCCAGTGCTCCTCAAATGTGAAGCTGAACTGGCGAGGAAGCAGGGGTGGGTGGAGGGAGGCTGGACCCCTTCCCTCGCCCGCCCCGTGCGGCCGCAGGGATCTGTGGCAAACGGGGAAGCAGTGCTTTGCCCCTGGGCTGTAGCGATGCTCCAGTTTTCTGGAGCAACCCTTCACCCCCATCCCCGTTCCCTACCACCTCTCGGGGCCTCCGCACTGTGGCTGGATACAGCCCTGATGGGCTGGGAAGGGGAGATCTTATGACAGCCACGAAAACCCATGGCATTGGAGAGAAGAACTGGCTCTCTACCTTCTCCATCTCCAGACTGTATTTTACTATTCTCTTCAAATGAAGCAAACACCATTATTTCCCGTTAGGTGTTCCTGGTGCAAGAGTATTTCATTGAAAAATGGTTCTTTAATGCTAATGGGAATTATACTCCTAGCGTGATTTATATTAATAAGGCATGTGCAGTTCCTTAGTACATTCAGATCCAGATGGGAAATAGGATTTTTTTTTTTTTTTTTGTCCTTCCACACAACATCTGATGAAGTGCTCCAAGCATACAATTTAACAAGCTATTCTCCTCTGGCCTTACAGATGAAAAATGGTCCGTTGTGTCAACTCCTCAGATGCCTATTTTTACACCTTCTGTTTGTTCTTAGTTTGACGTTGTTAATCACAGTCCCACCAAAGCCCCATTGTTCAGCTCTTCAAGAAGAATGTTGTTATATTGACTGTTTGTGCGTCAGCCCAGCTCTCTCTGGAGCTGCACTTGGATGAAATTAGATAATTTCCATTAGGAGAACAGGCATTATTAGTCCCCAATGCCAAATTGAAAAGAGAGCCAAGATTACTATTTCTGGCCGTGTTCACCTCAGGAAGGAACCTTCTCAGCTTTAATGGGATTTTGCTATTGTTGGTTGCCTTCTGTTTGACACTGGGCCAGCAGGGTTGAAAATTGTTTAGAAAGCTGCATGAAATATAATAGAGCCCAAGCCATTTGCTGCAGCACATTCCAGCATGATGTTTATTTTGAAAAAAAAAAAAAAAAAAGAGGAAAAAAATTATTGTCCTTGGCAGAAAAAAAAAATCCCACTAACTTGACTCTCAGAACATATGCTTCTTGTTGCTGTTGTGCTTTCAAAACGTGCTCCCAGGATTGGCACGTTACGTACAGAAGTGATAAATCTAATAATATTTGTAATGACCTACAGGACTTGTAGAAGCAGATTACAGGCACAGGTGGTGACTTTATGACAGGAAAACAAGGTGAGGAATGATACCAGGTCAGGTCCAAAGGAGAAAGTCAAGCCCCATCTTTGTCAGTAAAATGTCCATCTTCATGTTCTGTGGCTTGGTTTTCCCATCGGTAAAATGGGGTCAGGAACATGTCTCTACCACCCCCAGAAATTAGGAGGACACATGCTCCCCAGACTTTGCCTTCATGTGTGCTGGGAGCCTTCTGAGCTGGGCGCAGCCCCTCCACGGCCCCAGGCACACAGCCCTGCCTGTCCCACCACCTGTCTCCCCTTGCGGTGGCCAGACTCTGCTGTCGCTGTTATCGTTTTGGAGGGCAGCTCTGCTTTCTCCCCTTCGTCATGCCCCTCACCATCACTTCACCCGAACGCCTCGCCTGCATCTCAGGACACTAATCCTTGACAGCCAGTGTGGGAGTGGGTATGGCGGGCTGAACCCCTGCTTAGCCCTGAACTCCCCACCAGTGTCTTTCTGCTGCTTCATATTATACTGTTTTGTTCTGTGAATGCTGTCTTAAAATAATTATTAATGAAAGCACAGTTGACTTTGGAGTGAAGGTTTCCAGTTCCTTGGCATTTCCAACATGTAAGCTATCTAAGGGTACTGAAACATGGGACATTTTTTTGGATCAGATCAGAACCCAAAACTACATTTTCCCTCCAGGCTCCTTTAGAGCCAGACCCACCTTTACCGCACCTTACCCGTTGTCTATTCAAGCCCATCAGAAGCTGAGCTAATAGAACAAAGTTACCCATCTTTAGAAAAATAAATAAAGCAAGTGATCTTCAAAGCCCTCAGATGAGGATCCACACAACAATGCTGGCGTTATCCCTGGGCAATAAACCAGAGCGCTCCTTTGTTTATATTAACCTAGCGTTTACTTCTATTTTAACCAACAAACATTGACTGACTGCATAGTCTTGGCTCGAAATCATCTGCCGAATAATTAAAAATACAATTAGGCTAAAAGAAAAAAAAAACACAGCAGACGCCAGCCTACACGTTTCCTCCACACAAAGCTGCCACCCGCCTGCACGGAGCTGCTCTGACTCAGCCAGAGTAAAGCAGTGATCACCCCCAGCAAAACCAACACCCGAGCCCCACCTAGACCCAGAGCACGGGCCGCCCCCCAGTGCCTTCTCCCTCATGGAGCCAAGCTGAGGAGTTTGGTTCAAATTTGGCAGGTCCTGGGTGAGGATGACCCCTTATGGTGCTTGCTCATCTCTCAGATCAGCTATCCAGTGGCACTGGCATTTTTAGGAGAGGTCAGGTCTGAAGCTGACCCCAGGCTGTCCCTGCTCAGAACACCCTTTGGCAGCTGCCTGACATGGGAGAGGTTTTGGGCAGGCTGTGGGAGAAGATGGTGCCCCTTCACTGTGAGGCTTGGCAGCTGGGCTCCCCTGGGAGGTTTCCTCGGTCCCTTCCTCTCCCCACTGCCCCAAGCTGTGGGAAAGTGCTGTGCCACCACGCAGGTCACCCACCAGTTTCGCAGCCCAGTAGGAAATAAACTGGTTCCAGTGAGACCTGTTGTGGAAAGTCTCCCCTGGCAGCTTGCAGAGGCACATGTGTCCCCCCAGGTCCCATCCTAATTGCCACCCCTGGCAGCTGTAGGCAGTGAGGCCCTTGGGTATTTGGACACATCAGGCTGAGGTTTATGGGTCCCAGATGGAAGGGTCCAGGCGATGCTCAGGTCCCTGTTTTCACCCCTCGATAAACTCTGGAGCTGATTCAACAAATGAAACATTCAGAAACTGTAGGTTAGACAGAAAATAATCTGTGTTTACAAGGCTGGGGGAGCTCATCTGCACCCTGGCTATCTCTTCACAGAGACCATTTGTCTTCTCACCGACCTTTTTATTTTTTCCTTCTTCATGCTGTGAAATGTTCATTGTCTCCTGCTAAGGAAAGTTTGATAAGGATCTTGCTGAGACTGGCTTTTAGGAAAACCCATTGCTCTGAAAAGGAACCAACCATTGTAGAGCCAGCACTTCAAAGTTATAGCAGTATCTTGTTTTTTTGTACCAAATAAATAAATAAAATGAAGATGAACAATGTGTTTCCATTTAAGGGGGAGTGTGGGAAAATCCAGGTCTCATCAGACTGGGAAGCGGCATGGTATATGCTGACTAAGAGACTGGAAATAGCGCAGCTGTCAATTGAAGGAATTCAGGGTTGAATAATCATGTCGAGCAGTCAACGTCAGATGGGAACTGTGGCCCCAAACCTGTTAATTTGAATGCATCAGGATTCACATGAGAAAACGCACATTGGCTGCGTATGTCACTTGTGGTTTCAGAGGAAGCTCAGGGCTGGGCCATCCCTGCTGCTGAGCAGGCACAAGCCTGCACCCACCCGGACATCCACTACAGAGCTACATTTCCAGCATGGGAGGCCATGCAGGTTGTATGTGCTGCTTTATGCTGCAACGAAATCTGGCTGCAGTCCTTGTGAAACTCCTCTCCTTGCCATCAGGCACCTCCATGTGGGAGCTCACTGCCTTGCTGTTTGACCTAATTGTCCCTTCGGCACTTTTGTTTGTATTTGAGACTGAGGCCCTGGCTTACAGAGGGACTCAGGTCGCTACCTGTCCCTTCACTAAGGCAATTTCCACTCTTCACCTGCCATCAGCTGATGCATGCCCAGCTTTGGTCAGAAGCGTTAGGTCTAAGAAAAGTGCAGGTTGTGTCCAGTGTGACCCATCCTTAGGATGGTGGTGATGATGGGACACTAATCCTTGGCTGCTCCTCTTCCTCGCACTTGCACCCCAGGGTGGGGGTGGTTCAGCTGCAGATGATGGGGACCTGTGCCGTGGCTCCATCCTGTGCTGGCAGCACCCCCAGTTCAGCCCAGCCATGAGGGATGGTCCAAGTGTCCTTTAATGTTTTCTTTTATGGATAATTACCCTTTTTAATTCTTAGCTGTCGAGGAAGGGAGAAAAGAGCAGGAGAGACCCCATCCTTTGGTGCTGTGGGACTTGGTGCTGTTTTAATAAGAATAACAACAAAATATTGAAAAGGGGAAAAAAATTGCAGTATATCAGCATGTTTTTAAGGTTGGTGGGAAAAAAAAGACCTTCTAGTCCCAGTGGTATCAGCGAGAAAAACATCAATTGGATTCTAGTTCTTAAGAAAAAAAAAAAATCTGAGTCATGCAGAAAGTGCTCGGCTTGGGTAATGTGTGGTTACTGGAGCGCTTGGCGAGGGGGAAGGGAAACAAGCGCCCAGCCCAGAGCCTCATCACAGCCTTATGAAAATTAACACATCTGTGAAGATGTGTTCTCTAATGAGGAGGGTGCTGCTTGCCCAGGGCAGAGGGAAGAAGAGGGGGAGCAGAAGGAGGGAAGGTTCACTAGCATCTCACTCCAAACTTGCTAAATTCAGCCCTTCATTTGCTGAAGAGAAGAACTAGAAATCACACTCCACCTGGCAAGATATTTTTTCCCCTAGTCATCAAAGGCTGGAAAATGGGTGTCTACACTGCAGGAATTTTTCTGAATAGGTGATGACAGTTACAACTTTATTCCTTTTTCCACTATTTTATGGAGAATTAAGTGAGTCCTCCAATCTGTACCCATAAGAAAGCCTGCTTTACAACAGTGGGATCAGGCAGAGCCCCTCCAAACCTGTGGGGAGAGAGTGCTTAGTACATATACGTTCACATATACATACGTATGCATGGGCAAAGGGCAGCACTACACTGGAGAGCCCAGAGCACCACACAGACACTTTACTCAGAGGATGGAGCTGGGGTGATGAAAGGGGAGGAATGGATACAGGTATTTCACTCTTTTCCAGAAAGGAACTTCTCTGAAGGTAGGGAAAGACACAGGGAGTCACAGCATGGTAGGAAGAATCTGTCTGTGTTACCAGGTCAACTGGATTACAGTAGATCCCCGCTGTGGATTGCATGCTGCTCTCTTGCCATGGCTTTGTGGTGGCAGGCTCTGCCTCTCCCATCTCTGTCTGAAATGACAGTAAGGGCAGGAGCAATCTCTCTTGGAGTTGCTCTGGGGAAGCCACCCAAACACCTTGCTCTAGAGAGCTGGGAAACCTGAGAAGGGACAAAAGCAGCCCCTACTACTGGGCTTCCTGCCCTGAGCCCAGGGCAGCCCATTGAGTCCCTCCACCTGGCACTTGTTTCTTCACGGGACACATTCCCATGATTTAGGCTCAACCGTAAGTTGCTTTTGGTTTGATGGTTAAATGAAAGTCCAGATTCCCCTGAAGCTGTATGATTTAGGAGCTCATTCCAGGGTTACTGCTGGTGTCTTAATCCACCCCCAGCTACAAGCGAGCAGGGATTTATCTTGCTTCTTCACCAAAACCATCCCATTTTTCAGGTTTTCAGTAAAACTGGAAAGTGTCCATGTTAAATGCTGTTGAAAGAGAAACCTTTTCTTTTTATCAACAGTTCCCAAGGACATGCATTTTCTTAACAGCTCTATGGACAGGATATGTGAGTGAGAAAGATATGGTTTTTAATCACTGTTCCTCAGCCGGGCCAGGTGGAAGGAAGATGTTTTTTCTGTGTCTTAAATGAAGGCCTTATTTCCAAAAGAAACTGGTGATAGTTGTTGCTTAACTAGAGACAAAACAATGGGCTCCATCATTAAGGGACTGGGTCCTCCAACTTTCTGAAACATCAGACCTTTAGCGTGTGACAAAATGAACAACCCCAAAAGGAATCAGACAGAACCAGTCCCCTTAAAAACAAACAAACAAAACCAAATAAATGGGTGACTTTTTGCCCGTCACCCGCATGCATGCCTAGGAAGGAGTCTCCCAAGGTCCAGATCCAGCTCTACAACCCCCAAAATGAACATGACTAGAATTTCATATTGGAGCCATTTCTCCAAACATGCTGCAAATCCCTTCATAAAGAGAAACAGTTCATAATCCTTCTATTCGTGACTGTCCCTCCAAATTTAAACATGCATTTAAAAAATAAATAGGGCACGGGTGACATGCAAGAACAGCTTGCTGCTTCTCCTTTTTTTTTTTTTTTTTTTGTTTTAAATCAATAGAACAGCCTTAAAAAAGGCCCCCTTGAACGAGTTCTGTTCATTTATTTTTCTTGGAAACCTCCAGTCTCCTTAACTCCTTTTAGACACATAAGAGGTGAATGATTAAGTTGAAACTATTATCTTTGCAAAGAACATCTCTGCTGGATGCCAGCCAAACAGAGAGGAAAAGTGAAATGAAATGAAATAAACACTCCGGAGCTATTGTGTCCCTGACTGGTCCCTGCAGCGAGGTGCTGGGAAGCTTGGCGAAGTTGAAAGGAGGTCCCTGGGTGGGGACTGTTAATGAGGAAGGGCACATTTTGAAAAAATGTTTTTCTGGCCAGAAATAAGAGCATATGAATAACTTAATGTGAGACGAAGTCAGCCCTCGTATAAACAGGTGCCACTCAGAGCTGCAGTGCGCTGGCGGCCACTCCTGCCAGCTGCGGCTGCCAACCTCCTTTCCTCGGCCACCCCTCCAGAACGTGAAAGCAGAACCTTTGCCAGCAAAGGGCACAAAATAAATTAAGCTTCAGAGTGCCCTACTTCAAAAGAAGGCATAACATCCACTACTATTTCTAGTGTCTGCATGGCTGCAGCGCTTGAGGCTGTGGGCAGGGAGAGAGACCCCATGGCACTGGGCAGCGGCAGGGCAAGCAGCAGGCACGCTCCCTCCCCCCGGAACGTGCACTGATACGAGCCCCGACATGAGATGTGTAGGTGTGTACCCGTCACTCCTGGCTCTGCCACCAGCTGATGGTCCACCAGTCGGTAATAGCCTGTGTGTCCATTTTCTAGCTGACACGTCAGCTTTGGGCAGACAATGCCAGGTGAGTTTGGGAAGAGTTGAAGTCTTGTGCATAAAGAGATGAGCATCCTCAGGGTCTGGCTCCCAGGGCTCCAGCAGTTGTAGTTACCACTCTCTGAGCCTCCGATGCTGGTGTGTATCTCGAGGACAGCACTGAGGCACTGCTGCGTTGGCACCAAGCAAGCTCAGGGACACATCCAGCTGTTGGTGCAGGAAGGCTCTAGGGCTGCAGCTGCTTGGGGGAACAGTTCGCAGCCCCAGGGTGCCTCACTGACACCAGACTGCTCAGGGAAGGGGCTATGCCAATGGACCAGCGGTTGGCCAGACTGCTGGCCTCAACATGGGCAGAGAAGGACATCAAACGTGACAGCTCACTGGGCTTATCCTTACAAAACGCTTAGACAAGTGAGCATCTAGAAAGGTTACAAACACACTCTTTTACAGCTGCATCTGATTCAGCAGAAATTACATGACATCCTGAAAACGAGGTGGTTTGAGGCCTAAATGGTTTAATCCAGCTCTATTTCCAGACTTAAGACTATGGCAGTAACTTGTCTTCAAGAGAAACGTGAGATGCAAAATACTGACTGATTTATTATTCCAAAAGAATTACAGGCAGCACTGCAATATCTTGCTCAGGACAGAGACATCAGTAAGTCAGTGGATAAAGTGGTGGGATTCATGCAGGCAGCTATGCAGGATGCAGATATTGAAGCTGCTCTGAAAATTTGTCTTACTTGCTAATTCCATTTGAAAAAGTGACTTCTAAGGTATTGCAAATTGTTCCTGGACCTGACTGAGTCAAGGAAAAGCTTAAGATGGCCACCATAGGCCCATGTATCTCATGCACCAGTTGACTGTTGCTTTGAAATCACTCCGCTGGACTACTTAAAGAAAAAAAGGGGGAAAAAAAAGGCCAGAAGTAACATTTACGTCACAAGTCACATCTGCTCCTGTAATTACTTTCCTGTCAACTGTTTTCAGTGGAGAAGGAAACCCAACAGAACTGGTATCCAACAATGGATTACAATTCACCTCCTTGAAGTCTCCCATTTTTCTGAAGGGAGAAATACCAGTGGTGCACAGCTGATCCTCAGAACAACAGAAAAATCAAATGCTTGGCTTTGAAAGCATGTTTACAGATCACTCGCCAGGAAAGGAAAGCTTAGCAAATCTCCCCTATGAACTTCACATGTGTGTACGTAGCCCCACACAGCACAACAATGCCAAAGTCACCTGCCAGGCTGAGCTGCTGCAGGAGAGGAAAACTCATGCAAACCTAACAGTGCCGGTTCATTGAGGCTTAATCTTCAGGCCACACGTAATCAAAAGACAAACACTCCGGTAGCAATAGCACATGTGTGCAGAACAATAGCATGGCAGCCAGGACAAGCCATTTAAGTGCAGGTCACTTAGAAGAGCACAGAAAACCTGGCAGACTACAGAGAGAGAGAATCAAAATTTAGTGTAGGGCAAGCCATTTCCAAAGAAAACATGCAACATTCACAAATTATCTGCTAGAAGAGGAAGAGTGGGCTTTCTGCAAGAATGAAAATAGGGGATGATGCAAAGATCCTTTGTACTATATGCCTTAGCTTGGATCAGCTAATAGATAACTTCCTTCATCTTCTCCAGAGCAGAAGGAACAAGAAGCAGCATCTGTTCACTGCCTCACCAGAGCCAGGATTTTCTTTGTTTGGATTTGAGACCATGATAGGTAAACCCTGAAGTATTTCAGTGCTAAGGCACAGAAAATCCTTATTCCATTACTGCTGCTGTGTATCCTGGTGGTGGTATCACCTTTCTGGCCTGGATGCCCTCCTGGTGCTGCAGCAGCATGTTTGGACACCAGATGCTCTGTGGAGATGTCCTGAGCAGGGCTGAGTTTGCCATGGGCTTGCTCAGCCCCTTGCTTCACTGCCACCACAGTCGTCATGTACCTCTGCACTCATGAAGGTTTCTTTTCCTTCCCTGCACAGTGGGCACCATTCGAGTTTTAAATTTTAAATTTTTTTAATGGCATTTGGTCCCAATGGTGGTGGGCACCCACAGCCCTTGCCAGCTCAGCCTGCCAGGAGGAAGCTTTGGCTGCATCCCTGTGTCAGCTGTTGGGAGAGAGCAGTGATGATTTTCGCAAGCAGATGGAAAAATGATCTGCCAGGAACACGGGATCCAGACGTTCAGTGTGACTTTTAGCAGCAAGTCTGTGGGGACTGATTTCTGTGCTACCCCTGTCAAAACCAGAGCACCAGTCCCATTTCATTCATCTTCATTTTCTTCCTTTTCTTAAAGCAAATCTAAAAATTATTCCAAAACTATTGTTTCAACAGACATACAATAAATCAGACGTCGTAAGGGGAGAACGCTGCTGTTCCCTGAGCCAAACGCATTCCTGTATTTCCTGGCCGAGGATGGTGACCATTAGGACAAGCGTTACGTTTCAGCTTTGCTTGGGCCTGAAGTCAGCGGCCAGCAAGAGGGTCTCCATCTGGAGTCATTTTATAGCACTAGAACGGTTCTCCTCCAGCAGCAGCCACCGCCTGCTAATATAAAAATACTTGGGAGAAAAAGCAATACATTTTATTAGGTTGGTAGAGGAAAAAAAAGGTCTATTCAAGACTTCCATTAACTTTTATGAATATCTCCAAAGAGATTTATTTTTATAAAACATTGAAGCACAGGAATAAAACCCAAGTTTCTTGACACTCGCAATTATGATTTCTCACCAGAGGCAAGTCCAGAGTGTCTGTGGCCAAGCCCTGCTCAGCTTGTTCACATGAAGAGCACCTCTAAGAGCCAGAGCCCGGCTGTGAGAGGAAGGGTGGCTCTGTGGCTGTCCCTCAGGGGACCTGTGCTCATACTTTGGCGCTGCCGCAGGCTGCCTGCATGACCCTCTCCGCATCTTGGGTTTTTCCAGGGGATGTTCATGTCTGCTCCTGGAGTCCAACCAAGTGCTGAAGTAGCACTTCAGATCCCAGCCTGCGATAATCAGAGGTCATCTTTTCCCTGAAAGCTTATTATTTCTATCCAATTAATACTATGTGCCTCTCTTGACTTCAGTAAGTCTCAGCATTCACACTGCCCATCCAAACTTTCAAACATCCAAGCCCTTTTCAAAACCCGCCACATTGCTGGCCTTCACTATCTCCTGTAGCAGGGAGCTCCTCAGCCTGAACACACGTTGTATAAAAATACTTCCTCTGATCTGTTTTGAATTTGCCACCTTCTAATTTCATTGAATGCCCCTTTGTTCCAGTGTTATATGATACGGTCCCACCAATCTATTTTCTCTAGACTATTTATTATTTTCCTTCCCCTCTTAAAACCTAAAGCAGTGTTACAGAAGGAAAAGAAAAAAAAAAAAGCAAAAAAAAAAAAGCTCCCCAGGAAATTATTCTAATAAAAACATGATTATACTTCATGGTGTGGCCTTGCTGCTCTCTACAGCTGTTGCAAACAAAACTGGTGTGGCGTTTTGCTGTCAGGACTGAGGCACCATGCATGAGACACACACACATGTTCCAGGCAGCCCAGATTCGCTGGCACAGGGAGGGCAGGTGCTGGGGAGCAGAGATGGAGTCCCTGGCCAAGGTTGTGCCCACGGGCACCAGCAGCATCCCCAGCGCTGCTGGCACCAGGGCCAGGAATTTATTTGTTTGGATTTGAGGCTGCAGTAGGCAAACCCTCAGGTATTTCAGCATTGCAGCTCCTGCCTGACTGCCGCTGCCAGAGAGAGGAAGGTCCCGCCACTGCCCAAGCATGTCCAGACGCTCGCGAGCCATGCTCTCACCAAGCCAATAGGAAACACGACAAAGATATCACTCTGATGAATAAGAGCCCCTCAGCTGGGAGCACTTTCCTAATGAGATTTCCAACACCAGCTGAGAAGCAGTCAGCTGGCCAGGGTGTTTTCAAGGCTGCTGCAGCAGGCAGCTCCCACCCTGTGCAGCTCTAGGGATATGCTTTATGCTTCAGCCACTGCAAGACGTGAAGCAGAAGAGCCCCTGGCCCCCTCCCCGGCTGCAGCTCTGTCCTGCATAATTTAGGTTTTTGGCTGCATTTTTAAAGCACGGCTAATTTCTCTGTTGATACACTGCCCAGTGACTGTGCAGCTCCTACTGGGAAGGTCTGGGGAGCCCACACAAGCTGGGTGAGTTGGCCCAGCACATACAGGTGCACCAGGGCCAGACTCAATATTAGTGCAAGCAAGGCAATCCCACTGGTCAGTGCCGAGCTTTTACAGTCCAAGGGGACGAGTGAACGGTACCTGCTCAGCCTCAGCAGCAGCCCCTTGTCCCCCATCGCCCAGCCCACCATCCATCTTGTGGCCAACAACATGGCCATGAAATACCTAAACACTTGAAGTAACGGCTATGCCTTTCAGCAGTAAGCCAAGGGACAGCACTGGCATTTTTTAAATAGCCCTGAGGTAAACAGGGCTGCTTTCTTCTTGTTTCAGGCTGGCTGCAGACTCGGACTTATGACAACACACTTATACTGGGATCACCAAGTTCTTCCCCATCACAAAAGCCTGGTTGCCTTTCGTCTTCTGCCTTCCTTTAAAACACTAGAACAATAAAAGCTCAAATTCTGCAATGCAGCTTCTGCAGCCACTTCACAAGTGACCCTTTCCTGCCATTCAAGCAGCTGCATCCTCCCATCATCCATAGGCTCTTATATATCTGAGCAAGAAGAAGACCTTGTACCACTGGGGCTTGGTATCCCCTGAGGAACATCCCAGGCCTTTGCAGTTCTGTTGCTGACCTTGGAGCATCAAACCACCACCAGCTCTTGGAACCACTCTTGGAATCAGGTCTAGGGCTGCAGACTACCAGGGAAAATGCAATAATCACAGCCCTTCTGCCTGCTTCACCCAGCAGGTCAGCAAGCGACTCCTGCAGAGGGAGGTCGGGGGACAGGGACAGAAGCAGCAGCTCGTCACCCATCCCTGGCTGGAGCAGAAGGAGCAGGGCTGGCCCTCTGGGGCTCAACCCAGACACTTCGGTTCACCCTTCCCTCCCCAGAACAAGACGGGTCCAGCCTTGGACCCTCATCCAGGTTGACACCATTTACGCTTTCCAAAGGTTCTAAGCAGCCTTGAAGGGCTCTGAGCAAAGCAGGCAGTGAGCAAGCATGGTGCAACCAGCCTGTTCATGTACTTGTAGATTAGGAGGGAAAAAAAACCCCACAACTGTCTCAGGACATTGTCTCCTAAAGTGGAGACAAAACTTCCTGTGCTGGAATGGCTGTGTCTTTTCTGGGGAAAGAAGATCTGCCTCCTTGCTCTGCTTCCAGCGACCGAGGTCCCAGAGGGCAGGACGTGCCGTGCATGAGAATAGCACACGTTCTGCTCAGCCCAGCGTGCTGGGACTGTCCCCCACTGCAGTGAGGAAAACAATTCAAGGCAGCTCCGTTTTAAACTCAGGAAGATTCATATTTAAGGCAGGACAATTTTTTCAACTGGTTGTTACATGTCTCTGCAGTTCCTACTCCCAGTGGGAAGAAGCTCCCTGTACCACCAGCGATTTGTCCGACTCCAGAGGAATATCAGAGTCCAGGTACAATGAAGCAATCTCTCTGTCTCTCCAATTAAGTGAAAGTTTATTTGGGGATGGGGGGGTGCTGCCTACCCCCAGCCCAGGGCAGGCAGGCCAGGGAGGCAGGCAGCAGGCTCAGCCCGGAGCAGGGCTCCCCGCACCGTCTGCTGTATCCGACTGCCCTCTACCCGACGGTGCGGGACGTACAGCGTGCGGCTCGCCGAGGAACCCTGCCCAATCCCACCCCTTGCAACGCAATGCTGTCAGTTATAAAAAATAAAAAGAAATGCATTCGGCCCTCAGGACATACCCTCTTCAGTTTCCCAAGACTCATGCCACAATGCCCCGAGTAAGGAAAATGTGCCATTGCAAATGTTTATAACATCTGATTTAATGTTATGCAGCTTCTCCCAGCCATAAACCAGAACAAATACTCCCAAGATTTATTACATCCTTCCCTCCAGGGCCTTAAGCAATTGTACTCGATTAATTCAGCAGTTAAACAGCACCAAGCAGAAGCATGATAATTTTGCATCCAGGATTCCTAAGATGCATACTGTTTTCCACAAGGATTTAGGTCTAAAACGAGAAAGATGAGTCTCTAAATATGCTCTTCTTTATCCATTTGCACTGGGTAACAACATGCACTGGATGTTTTCTCCTTGCAGAGAGATGCTGAGCTAAGTTTCTTCTTGCGCCCTGACATTAAGAATTACTCCTCACTTTTTGTAACAGTAAATACCCATTCCTCAGCTCACATTCCGTGTAGGACAAGTATTCTCACTGCCTTACTGCAGTGCCCTTTTAAGTGATAGACACATTTCTTCAGTACCATTGTTAACAGGAGTGAGACCTTCTGGTGCATTTCTCCTGTAAACATCTCTTTGGTGACCGCAACATCTCCTGCAGACAGAGTGAAGAGACTTCCCTTTGCCCCAACCCCAGGCACAAATACCCAGATTTGCCTCTTCTGCTTTCCTACAAATCTATGAAAGTGTTTTGAAAGCTCATTATTTCCTTTCTCTGCATGAATTCCTTACAGCAAAGTCTTCATGAGGAGAGACTCAGTTGTGTAGGTAGCACACTGGTGTCAGAGATAGGTACAGTGACAGGCAGTTTCCCTCCATAAAGACACTGGAAAAAACCAAGAGGCCAAGGGTTGCTTACACATTCCCTCAGGATCACTCAGAGCAGTTCTACCCACATGACAAGACCTCTTCAACTGCGAGCTAGAAAACATGAATGGGAGCTGGAAGAAAGCAGGTAGCCTTTCTGTTTCATAGCTTCTTCTAGGGTCCCATTCTGACCCTGAGAGACCTGTGTGCCCAAGGAAGGGTGTAAGCTGAGGAAGAAACCAAAATTACCTTTTGGATATAGTTAATGAATTTGTGGAAGCAGAACCAGAAAGGAACATTTTTGGACAGCACACTGGCTTTGAAGTGCTAGAGCAATTGAAAATAGTGAGCCTACTTTATATCATCACTACTGTGTGCAGGGGGTACTGAATAAGTTGTACCTCAGTTAACTATAATGCACAGAATCTATTGTAAATTAAACTGTTTACTGTACAAGGCAATTTGCAAGTACTGTCATGCTCACAAGGTTTTCTACTGTTTATTCTTCAAGTATTAAAAAAAATTAAAACAATATTAATGGATTGCTCCCTTGCCCTTCCATATCCTCAAAGACATTTGCCCATCTTCAAGTAATTGAGAAAAATGACCTAGACTGCATCTGATGGGTCATTACTGTTCTACAATACCCACTGGAAAACGCATGTTAAGAGTGGTTTGACAATAATGTATTTGAAGCTACACAAAAAATCGTGGAGTGTATAGACTAGTGCTTCAATTGATTTGAAATATGGTCTAGCATTTGTCTTGGCTGCATTAACAAGGTCTGTTTTACCAATACATTTGTATTTATGATGACTAAGGGCAGATTATAGTTGTTAAAATTTGTCCTCCTGACATGAAAACACTACTTTGTCATTAATACATTTTGTAGCATAAACTATGATGTCAGGTCAATGTAAAGGGTAAAAACTTTCCTAAAGTATGCACACATCATTTTTTTTAAAGCTATTGAGCCTAATGGAATAACAAAGGTCATAATAACAAACCATTACAGCTTTGGTCTTGGCAACTATGTCCACAGAAGAATCCTCCAAGAAACAATCATCATTTCTCCAATGTTATGGCATTAGGACGACAGGAATGGTTCACAAATGAGTCATGTGAGCCCAGAAACGCAGTAGCTATGTGCAAGCTGAGCAATCAATTATTCGTTTGTTTACCAAGAGCTTTCTCAGCTGACATTAACCAGAACTTCTTAAAAAGAAGAACTTTACAGCTGTCCTTGGCTGTCCCATGAGGCTGTTCTCAGAGGCTGAAAAGATTGCTTAATTTCTCTGTAAGCAATCTGGTATTTTTATTGAAATAAACAACAAAATATGGACTAATTAACTGGGTTCAACCTGAGACCCAGCAGGTGTCAAAATATTGAAGACCCTGGACTGGGGTGGTGATAAGGTAGGAGACCGGGGCAGGGAAAAGGATGTCCCAGCAACCAAAATCTAGCTCTTGCTCACAATTCAGTACATGAAATCCCAAGTAAGCTTTCCTGTACATGGCATATGGAGGATACGTATAAACATTTTGGTCGCATTAACAGACGTAATTAATCTGCTCTAATTGATTACATTACATTTTTCTCATTTTGTAGTGACTGTTTACCCTAACAAAGTTGTTACCCTGAAATCTTTTTCAACCACAAATGAGTAAGATTTAAAGAGGTTTAAATATCACACCTTCAACTCTCTTTAATCTATGCTTTTTGCCTTTTTTGGTTTGAAAGACCCATCCAAACCAGGGAAAACTGCCATACAAAAGGAACTGAGAAAATCTGGACATAAACACCATGTAATCAAGTGCGAAGCAAGCACATAAAAAGAGCTGATCTGAGAAGAGCTAAAAAATTTCTTTTTTTAAACAGTTTCCTCTACATGATAAAGCTGATGAGAAACACTAAAGCTTAGGATAAATGCAGACAGCAGAAAAATGTTTAGACATGGGACTCCACAGAATTATGTCTGAATGCCATTATTATTTCCAGATGAAAACAAAAAACTGAGAAAAACCTGAAATAGTAAACTCTTTCATGCTGACACTCCCATTGTGTTCAGGCTAGACTCTCAAGATGTCATCTGTGACACCAGAAAGAAGTGATTATGGAGCTGGAGACTCTGGCTTTTCAAAAATGCTAGCAAATGAAAAATCCTGCTTTAACCTTTTGATATTTACCCTGATCAACCAGCCTCAGTTTAATCTTGGTTTTTTTGTTGTTTTTTTTTTCCAGACTGAATGCAAAAAATATGTGGATACTTTAGGAAACATTTCACCCTTTATATTGATCTGCATCTATTTCTAGAATAAGGGCAGTAAAAACTACAGCTTTAACAGCATACCTTTAAAAAACTCATTATGTTTCTAGGGTTTGTACTGAGAATTCAGATTCTGGCAAGAAGAGAGTCCAACAGGATTTGAGAGGTGGCATGGCACCACTGTGAAATACGCCCACTGTAAAAAGAAAGACCTCACGTTTTGCATGCTTTTTTAGCACTTTTAAAGAGGCTTTACTTACCCAGCCTATGCATGGTTATTGACCCCACCATCCCTCCTCCACTGTTTATAAAAACAACCAAATAAAACCAGCAAAGCCTAGCACTTACTGGAAGAACAGCTGGGATTGCTAGAGTGCCTCACTAGCCAGGGAAAGGCTTGGAGGGGACCCAGGAGTCCTACTTTTACTTCTTCCCCTGATTATGCCTAGCAATACTGACACTTCAGGTAGTTTATTACTAAGTACAGCTCCATCCTTCTACTTTATGAGCAAAGCAAGCAATCCACCCATGTCAGAGATAAAATACAGGAGGCTCGGAAAGGCAGCACAGGGTCACTTTAGGCAGAGCTAGGAACAGAATCCCTGTCTAAACAAAAGTCTCATCCATTTCGCTCCACCACTCTCCTCTAAATGATTATATCAGTCCTGTAAGCTATAGGCTGCCTATAGGTAAAATCCCACCTGTCTGCTTTCACTAACAGACGAATGAAGGAATAACCATTAACAAAACAAAAAATGAATGAAAGTATCGTCTCTTCTGCATTAGCCACTGCAAAGAGGAAATTATGGGGAAATCCTGATTCCCATCGTGCAGCTACAGCCAGAAGAGAGATGGATAAAATGTTCATCGCCACTCTTCTAACACATTTATCTCTCTTACCATGAGCTGCTTCTCAAGATCTAATGCAAAATAGAAATCAGGAGCTGATCTAAATGAAAACCCCTAACATGAAGTCATGTATTTCTAGACTCTTTTTTTAAAAAAAAAAATACTCTGATTTAAACAAACTTTTTAGCATTTCAGTTGATTTGAGATTTTATACATGAAATGCACTGTAAATATACACCTTTATTGGAAACACTGTTCATTTACACAAGGTCTGAGCTGCTTATTCAGATCAAAGAATGAAGCAGTCATGAGTAAAAAGTGAGAGCTATCACTCACAAAATGTTGAACCTTCCCAAGATCACGTATCCTCAGAAAAGTCTCCACCTTTTGAATATCTGACTTCCAGTCCCATCTGCAACAGATGGTATACCATTTTATGCAGTTGGGTGGAAAATTGATCCCATATATTAATTAATTTTCAATTAATTTGTGAATTTTATTAATTTCAATGAATGACTGAAAAATATTATTTCTAATATAATTCTAATAAGTTAATGTAACCCAATAATGCTACAGTAACGTAGCTAATGTAGTAATGTAATGTAGCATGAAGGTAAAATTGCTGCCTTCACTTTCTTTTCCTAAAAAGTCTGACTGGGATAACATAAATTAAATCTTCTTTTGATTTATTTCATCTTGCCATACCCATTTTTGTCACAGATTATTAAACCTCTCTGGTACTCTGACCGCTTTCTTTTCAAGCAGCCCAGTTCAAGAAAGGGCTGACTATATGTGGCACATCAGCAATACAGTGGTAGGCAATTGCTGCCCCAAGATATTCTTTATTTCTGGAAACTGGCACTGACACATCTGCTACCATGCTGTGTGCTTGTTCTGATTTCGGGAGATCCTAAGTCTGTGGCCTCAGTGTGAAGCCTAATTTTGAATTTCTTTCTCAGAACAGTTTCCAGCCCCTGTTTTGATAAAAGCTGATCCTGTAGCAGAATCACTAGATTTCGAACACTGATATAGCATTTCTTGTTTAAATATCCTGTTGCTAAATCACAGTGCCTTTTCCCTCCTTTCTCCTGCACATGGTTGTGCTCACAGACAGAGCCACATTTGTTGCTTTAGGGTCTTACAAACAGGCAGCGATGAGCATGTGCAGAGGCACAGCAAGCCTCAGCTCACCAAGGCCCTGCCCAAGGATCTGCTCGGTACCGCTAAGAGGGCAGCAGAGCCCAGTGCAGTGACACTTGCTCTCCATCACCTTAGCACTTACAACGGAATCTGCCCCTTTAGGAAACACATAGAAACGAGGTCTAGTTGAAGTCAACAGAAGCCTGAGCAAGAATAATCCATTACATATCCTGGGTGTTATTAGGAAGGAAAGCAAGGGCAGGGAACAATCACATGAACACTGGTGAGCAAGGATGAAATAAAACCACAAGGACAGATTAGCATAGGGAGAGCAGACAGGTGGTGAGGAAAGCAAATTAATAAATACTACTGCAATACAGATAGCGATGCTCATGACAAAATTATTTGCCACAACCATTTTACAGCATTCATCCTGCCTGGCGATATTTTTTCAGGACATTGTCCAAGCTATAATAGCATAGAAAAGAAAGCAAAGCCATCCCATTCCTCTCATCTAACCTAACCATGTTTAGTTACATTGGTCTGCTAGAAAAAGTACAGTAAACCATTCATATGGTTTTGCCTGTCATATTCCTTCTGTCTCATTTCTCTGCTGATCAGATAAAACAGATCATCTAAAATATACTTCATTTCAGGACTGTTGTTCTACTAGAAGGACTAAGCTCATGCTGTAAAGAAAACTTGAAGACTGAACGTCAGTATATCACCTGGTGACATGACAGGAAAGAATAAATAAAGTTTGGCAAGTCATGAAATCCATATAGGGATAATATTTTTTCCAGAGGTCTATGTGATGCAAACCCCAAATCAGAAGGGAATATGGTAGTTATTTCAGAAACATGGATTCAGAAAAAAAATATTGTCAGATAGCTGAAAAGGAAAGCGGTCAGTTTGTAAGTGGCAGCCTGGATTCCTCCCACCCAACTCCAGGTACCAGATTGTCTTTGTTTTCTTTGTAGTTAGGAGAAAGACAGAGGCACCTATGGAGGGTGGTTTGGCCCAGCTAACACCAGAATCCTCTACTGGACCCTGCAGCTAAGTGGGGAGTTTTCAGGAAGGCCTCTCCACACTGAAATGCATCTCCAAGCAGCCAACGCCTTAAGAAAGACCCTCTCTGGAAGTGAAGCCAGTTTGCTGAGATGTTTCAGAGAAGGATTAAGTTGTACCTCAAGTACCAGTAAAAATTAAACTCACTCAGAAAAAGCAAAAATGCTGTTTCTAAAGTACAGTTCTAAGACTTTTCTTCACCCAGGGATGAAAGAGGGCAAAATATATTGCAATAGAATCGTAGAATGTCCTGAGTTGGAAGGGACCCACAAGGATCATTGAGGCCAATTCCTGTCCCTGCACAGGACAACCCCAAAATTCACACCATGTGTCTGAGGGCGTTGTCCGGGTGCTGCTTGAATATTGCCAGGCTTGGTGCTGTGACTGCCTCCCTGGGGAGCCTGTTCCAGTGCTCCACCACCCTGTGGGTGAAAAACCTTTTCCTAATACCCAAATTAAACCTCCCCTGGCACATCTTCCTGACACTCCCTCGGGTCCTGTCATTGGTCACCAGAGAGAAGAGATCAGCGCCCTGTGAGGAAGCTGCAGCCCACGATGAGTTCTCTCCTCAGTTTTCTCTTCTCCAGGCTGAACAAACCAAGTGACTTTAGCCAATTCTCATAGGGCTTCCCTCTAAACCCTTCACCAACTTTGTGGCCCTCCTCTGAACACTCTCTAGTAGCTTTATATCCTTAACATATTGTGGTGCATCAAACTGTACACAGTACTTGAGGTGAGGCCACACCAGCACAGAGTAGAGCGGGACAAGAACTTCCCTCGACTGGCTAGCAATGCAGTGCTTGATGCACCCCAGGACACGGTTGGCCCTCTTGGCTGCCATGCTATAGGCTCATGTTCAATTTGCCATCGACCAGAACCCCCAGGTCCCTCCCTGCAGAGCTGCTTTCCAGCCTTTCATTCCCCAGTCTGTATGTATATCTGGAAGTGAGACTGACAGGCCTGTAGGTACCAAGGTCATCCCTGTTGCCCTTCTTGAAGATTAGGACAACATTTTCCAGCTTCCCATCAACAGGGACCTCTCCAGATTCCCAAGAGCATTGAAAAATCATTGAGAGAGGTCTTGCTATGACATCAGCCAGCTCTTTAAGTGCCCTTGGATGAATCTCATCAGGCCCCATCAACTTACAGGCATCCAACTGGAACAGACAGTCCTGCACAAGTTCAGAGCTAATTGGGAGTTTATCATTCCCACAGTCATGGGTCTGTAGCCCAGGGCTCTGGAGGTCCCAGAGCCCATCATCAGTGTTGAAGATGGAGGCAAAGAAAGCATTAAACATCTTTGTTTTGTCTACATCCCTGTTTGTGAGGTGGCCGTGTTCATCAAGTAATGGGCCAATGTTATTTCTGGCCTGTGTTTTGCCATTAATGTATTTTTAAAAAGCCCTTTTTATTGTCCCTCATGGTACTGGCCAGCTTCAACTCTAATTGAGCTTTGGCTGCACAAATTTCCTCCCTACAGTGGTGAACAGCATGTCTGTAGTCTTCCCATGTTGCCTGACCTTGCTTCCATTGGCCATATACTTTATTTTTTTGTGCCTTATTTCAAGAAGAATATCCCTGGTCAGCCAAGCCGGCCTTCTGCATCACCTGCTTGACTCTCTGCACTTTGGAATTGCCTGCTCCTGTGCTCTTAGGAGGTGGTACTTAAAAAGTGACCAGCACTGATGGGTCCCAGCACCTTCAAAAGCTTTTCCCCAGGGGACCTTACTAAGTAGTTCCCCGAGCAACCTGAAGTCTGCTCTCCTCATACCCAGAGTTGAGGTCTTGCTGGCAGTTTTCCACCTGTTACCATAGATTTTAAACTCGACAGCTTCATGGTCACTGTGGCCAAGGCAGCCACCAATCTCCACTTCATCCACAAGACCCTCTCTGTTAATGAGCAACAAATCGAGGAAGGCACTCTTACTGGTCTGTTCCCTTAGTACCTGTACTAAGAAGTTACTTTCCAGACAGTTTAGGAATTTTATGGACCTATTTGTACCAGCTGTGTGGTATTCCCAGTTGACGTCTTGCAAGTGGAAGACCCCATAAGGACAAGGGCAGATGACTTAGAGGCATCCCTTAGTTCCTTAAAGAATAACTCATCAGTGTCATCATCCTGGCTGGGTGGCCTATAGTAGACATCATCTGCTTTATTTGTCTGTCCCTTAATCCTTACCCAGAGGCTCTCGGCTGTGCCATCTCCAACTGCAAGTTCCATGTTCCATGCATTCCAGCTCCTCCACTACATACAATGTCACCACCACCCATTGCCTGTGCTGCCTATGCCTCCTGAAGAGCTTGTAACCATCTATCAAGGCACATCAGTCACACGACTTGTCCCACCAGATTTCACTTATGCCAGTGATGTCATATCTCTGGAACTGGGCCAAGGCTTCCAGCTCCTCTTACTTGTTCTTCACACTGTGCGCATTTCTGTAGAAACACTTCAAGTGTGGTTCATGGTGCTCATTGCCACGTGGAGCACTCTGAATAATCTCAATAGCATGCAGCTCCTCAAACTCTGGCGTGCCATCCTATTGCTCATCACTGACCACCCTGATATTGTCCCTTTCCCCCTTCCAATATAGTTTAAAGCTCTATTAATCAGCCCTGCTAGCTCCTAAGCAAAAACCCTTTTCCCCTTCTGAGAAAGGTGCATCCCATTGGATGCCAGTAGACACGGTGTTGAATAGACCATCTCATGATCAAAAACCCAAAGTTCTGCCAGTGACACCAGCCTCGGAGCCACGTGTTGATCAGCTGGGTCTGCGTGTTCCGTTCAATATTCTTCCCTGCTACTGAAAAGATTGAAGAAAATACTACTTGAGCACTTGATCTTTCAGCCAACCGCCCCAAGGCTCTGAAATCCCTTTTGATTGCCTTTGGACTTCTCTTTGCCACCGCTTCCCTGCCAACATGAAGAACCAATAGTGGGTAACAGTCTGAAGACCTTACTAGATGAGGGAGTTTTCTAGTGACATCTCTTACCCTGGCCGCAGGGAGGCAGCAGACCTCTGCTTTCTCTCCCAGCTCATCATTAGAAACCCTCCAACTGGTAGCGAAAGAGCTGGATGCTTTCTGGATTTGCAAGGAGCAGAGAAGTGTATTTGGGAGAATCTGTAAGGCTACAGGTTGCCTAATATGGTGTCCTCTTTCACCAGTTTTATTATGCATTTTTCTTGGGGTTCAATAAGTGAAATGAAAATGCTGTAAATTAAGGAAAGAACATAAAATCTTAAACTGGTAAAGGCCTGATCCGCTTTCTATTGAAAACAATGGTAAAATTTCCGCTGATACGTGGGCCAGGCAATTCCACAGCAAAACAATCAGTGGTGTGCTTGTGGACACACCACAAGCAGCACATGGGAGAGTGAGATCTCTCCCAAGATCCCAGCTGAAAGAATTGCATTTTCAGTAATATCAAAACACCTAAATAGTAAGGGGAGCAAAGCAAAGCTCTTCTAAACATTCAGCCAAGGGTGATCTGAGCTCCAGTAATACCAACAGAGCCCTAACAGGTGAGCAACAGCAACTCTGTTCAAATGTGGTTTTAAAGCATATTTATACTTTATCAGTAATTTAAGATCTTAACATTTGTATTTATTTAAAAAGCAGCAGCACTGTCAAACAGCTGACAGTAAGAGTAAAATGCAGCTTTACTTCTTAAACATCTGGAAAAGGATAGGAGTAGAATAGTTTGCTGACAACTGTAGAGCTAGCACAGATTTAGGACCCAGTACTGCCAAATGCAAAGCCTCTCCAGGCAAGAGTTAGGATCCTCAGCTGGATCTGTCCTCTGGGATGCAGCAAAGGACATCGGTCCCTCAAATTAATGATTCCCTTTCCTGGAAGCCTACACTTTGTTATATTTATGGGAGCTTAAAGTTCATGAACAGTCCTAAGCCAGGCTAGAAAGCCCATGCTGAATTCTTTGATTTGGGAGAAGTTTGAGTTTTGTAAGATGGTTGAAAATGGGCAGAGTTCAGTTTATTTGCATTGAAGTCCCTTTAGACACAGTTGTCACTTATCCACAGACAACCTAGTGAGCAGGAACATGGCAGGGGACCGCACTGGGACTTCACTTCTTGGATGTAGACTTCAGCTGGAACAGGTCTTGCAACAAAAGTACTATGTTTCCAGTGCTGCATTTTTGTATATAAATAACACGGTAACAAAACCAGGGATGCTCCTGTGTGGAAAGTTTATCAGGCTAAACAGCTCACATAAAAAAAATGGAACTCTGAAGCAGCAGCACAAATCCCTGCAGTATTTTTCAACAAAAGCACCCTGAAGAAAGGAGAAAGGCAAAGATCATCTGTAGCACACTGAGATCTCAAGTCAAATCCTACTCACCTTATTCAGGTGAAATTATTCTTCAATTTCAGGTCTAATTCTCGGAGATGCTGGATGTATGGCTTCTTAGGGCTTACAAGCCCTAACTTTAACAGTTCAAAGAAGATAACTACAAACGCCAGCGATTAAGGCTGTGTGTATTCAAATGAAGAGCTACTGGAATGTGGAACACATCAGAAACCACAGAAAGAACACAAATAAAGAATGAGTCACTCTGAAAGCAATTTCCAGTAGAAATTGAGGGTGAAAATGTACCATATTGCACTGTGAGTTTTGACAAATATAAATGAAAACTCAAGTGAAACCATGCAGTTTTGTTGTGCTCTCTGGATATGAGAGGCTAATTCAGCTTTTCATGGTGTCCACAGATTATATATGCCCTTGGTTGGATTTTTGGTTTGTTTTGTTTTTCCCAGAAGATGCAAAGAGAGTTCAATAACATTCTAAATCACTTTTAGTCTGTCTATTCTTTGTACAGAGTTTTCCATCCAAAAATTATTTATTTCAGCATAAGCAGGAATTAGCATTTGTTTTTAATGACTTAAAATGCCAGATCTATGATGTAAGTGGTTGAACCCATAGGCTACAATGTTTTAAATACTTTTCCAGGCCCTGCCTGCTGTGCTGTACCTATGCATACATTTTACTTACATCCCCCAACGACCATTTCTATTTGGGAGAGTGCATCAGCACAGGCTAACATGTTTTTATCAGCAGGGAAGAGGGAGGTCATAACACATCTATGCTGTCAGCACCCTTGGGAGAAGAGATCGGTACCGTAGGTACTGCATTGGCACACGCAGGAAGAATTTACAGACTAAAGTAGCAATGGAAAAAAAAGCAGAACAAGGGGGTGGAAAGGACTGTGGTAAATTACCCAAGTTAATCCCTTCCATAAGGCAGGATCGGCTACTATGTTATTTCTGGGCAAGGTTTGTCCAACTTGTCTTTAAAGATCTCCAATAGCAAAGCCTCTCCCCATGCCTGCACAATCCAGTCTAACTTCTCCCTCTCTTTGCCACTCAGAAAGGTTTTCCCAGTGCCTAACCCAGATGAGCTCTGCTGCTCAGCTACCCACAAACTGAGGGCTGCTGCACGTATTGGTCTGCTTAAATCCTACCCGTTTACGAGGGCAGACTTCCTGGGCGGCAGTAAAGTTAGGAAGATAGGATGCCTTTCAGAGAAGCCATTCCTGTTCCTGTTCAAGCAGGCAGCATTAAATCCGGGATGAGCCTGCTGCCTTCATCCTCGAAGGAGCAAAATGCAATTTTGCCTCCAATGCAGAGAAGCTGTGGATCAGCCCCAGCTGCCCATGACAATAACACACCATTACCACCAGCCTTTGCTTCAGAAAAGTAGTCAACTGCACCCCATACCTCAAGGGAAGAGGAGCCAAAGGTGTCCTCCCCACAAAGCCAAGACGACAAAAATACTTCCCTCTAGTACCAACCCAATCTCCTCAGAGCACAGCTGAGCACCAAGCAGAGCTAGTCCTCAGCAGGATTCACATGTTACTTCCATTCTGGATTCAACCTAGCAAAGCCCTGGGTGTCAGCCTTCACCCATTGCTGCCTTGGAGTCCCTTGGCCTGCCACACCATGGGGCTTCCAGACCCAGGTTACATGTGAGCTGCCTGCCAGAGGCTCCTGGATGCTGCAGGCTCACTGCACATGCCCCGCACGGCACACACAGGCTCCTGCCTGTCTCTCAGAAATGCCTGGCAGCCCTCCAGGAGCCACCACTTTCTGACTGCGAAATGCTGGCAGGAGCTGACTGTCATTACCAGTGCATTTCACCTCTTGTGTTTCACTCTGCTCCTCTCTAAGAAAAAGACAGCAATTATTCATTACCCTTGGGGTTTGTAAGAAGCCCAAAGCCTGCCAGGTGCTGAATTAACACGCCTGAGGTGATGCAAGCCCTTCACAGGGTGGCCACAGGAGTATTTTACAAGTGACTCCTGGCTCTAATTCAGGAGTGGTTTCCTGCTCTGCCAGTTGGCTGCAGAAACAACGCTCAACAACATTTTCGCGAGCTTGTAACCACTGAGATAAAAACAAAGAGAGGCTGGAGACTCCCAGTGCCCTCCACCACCCATCGGGGCCACCTCCATTGCATGCAGCTGATGCAGCACAGCAGGGCAGCAATGTGAAGCAAGCTGATGCCCGGGGCTGAGCCACAGCACACTGGTGCTCAGAGGACGGATTTCCCTAGTGGTCTTCCAAAACGTAGTGGAAGTGCACCTGGGTTTTTTGTAACACATGAAGAGTGCTTTTTTCCATTTGTTCTGATCCATCAAAAGGGTGTTAAAAGAATTATGTTAAAAATACTAAACTTCTGGCCAAAAGGAAGGCATATGAGAAGGAAAATCCTTTCCAAGAAGCCATGTTCTGGAAAACAGGAGCCCCCTCTCCCTCCCTCTCCAGTACCGCACACCCCAGGAACACCATTATTGCAGCACCCTCACTCAGGGGGTGTTGCCCAGTCATTACACGCCCATGTGTTCACAGATAGCTTCTTGGTTATTTCAACTATTCACACGCCAGTTCAGCAATTGTAGGTTATTACAGATAAATCCTGCCCTGACTTTAGAAAAGACTCCCTGAAGGAACTGTTTTGTTGAATGAAGCATCATTTCTGCGATGCCACTTATGTCTACCTTGAAAGCAGCTCCCAGAGATTTCCCTTCTAGATGATTATTTTCCCACTTGTTTAGTCCCTGTTGCAGAATTTGCGAGGGCATCTTAACGCAGAGAATCAGCTTGCAAGATTTTGCCTAATGTAATTATTCCTTCTCAGAGGCTGATGATGTGCACAGCATTTTGAAGAAGCTGATTTAAGTGAAACCTTCATGTGTTTGTTGTCACCCTTGTGTTCCTGCCTGGCTTGGGCTTGTCCCATGCAACTGATGGAAGGCTCCTTAAAGCACAGGCTGCTGTTCAGCCATGCCACTGGCAGGGACTGGTTCCAGTCACAGATGCAACTGAAACAAAAATAATCATGCACAAAACTTCACTTGGGACAGGTTTGAAAAGAAAATCTCAGTCAATTATTTATTTATTGGCACTACTGATTGCCAAGACCTTTAATTTCAATATGGGGTGAAGATCCAAAGCAGAGAAGCAGAACTCCTGACACCAATGGGATTAGACATAAATACATTCACTCTAACCCAATAAGCCTGGGATGTCCTATATCCCAAACTGATTTTGCATCTTTCTTTTTCAGTGTATCATCTTCAAGAGGTTAGATATTTGGCACGCATCTACAGAAAAGCCAGGTGATACATTAATCAAAAGCTTCTGCAACAGTACAGGCACAATCAACATATAGGAAAGCATATTGCGCTGGAAAACCCCACATGTCCCAGCACAGTGCACCTAAGAGAACACTTGGAAAAGACAGTTAGTGAAAGATTTACTGAAGTTGCAAAACCAAGATAAGCAACCTCATTCTCCAGAGAAGGCCAGAAGACAGCCTTCAGCAGAGAGTACCTACCTCCCACTCACAGCAAAAGCTAAAGCAGACTACATGCTGCAGCTGGTCACTAATACACACACAAGGCTGGATTCCAATTCCACTGGATACCTCAGGGGATGCCACTGATGCCATCCAGCACACAGAGCCTTATTTTATAAGGATGCACAGATGCACACACAGCAGAGCTACCGTCTGGCTCTGCGGCATGGTGGGGGCTGCAGGGTCAGTTCCACACCTCCCTGCATACTTCCCTTGCAGACGCTGCTGGTGCAGTTGATGGAAACCCTGGCTCATCCCAGTCTTACAGACACTCTATAAAGTGCATATACCTGTGATGCAGCCAGGTGCACCCCACCATGTGCTGGAAGTTAGTGTTTTCTGCACAGGGCTGCATTTATGACCATGCACTGGTCTCTTTAGGAACCTACTGAGCACGCTGGGGTAAAATGTGGAAGCCTGGAAGCAACAGCAAAGGTCCTACGTTCTCACAGGACTTGCCCTTATGCAACAGAAACACATTATACCCTGGGCCTTGGCAAACAAAAATCCCATTTTTTTTTACCATTCTGATGAATTATGATAGCTGCTGTTCTCCCTTTCCTTTCCCAGACCTCACTACCCAGTAAGACGAGCAGAGTCCCGATGCCATCCCATCGCCCACTTCCCATGCTATTTCCCACTACACCCCAAAAAGCTACGCAAACAACTGGACTAAGAGCCACTGTAGGTCTAGGAAAGGTGCTCAACCTGCAGAAAACGTGACCAAGTACTCAAATACACTAAAAGATGCACCATCTGTATGGCAGAGAGGGACTTAAAGTGCATCAGGGAGCACTGAGGCTGGACATCTAGAAAATGTCCCTTCAAGGTGCCTTACATTAAGTAATTTTCCAGTCACTAAAGATGGAGAAAGAAAGGAGAAAGAAAACTAAGCCAAGAAAAAAAATAAATAAAGACAAGTTTTAAAGGTTCAGAAGCTAGTTCTCACAACTTCATCCAGGGCTGGGACACTACGTACCATCTTGCTTTATTTCACTGATGCCAGAAGACTTTTAGTCCAGAGGATGCACCAAAAGTGTTGCCTCCACTTTTTGGTGGAAATCTGCCAGGGAGAACAAAAAGTCCATGCATGCACCTGTAATAGGTTGTGGTGAGCATGAAACAAGAACAGCAAGCCAGGGAGCCTTCACATTTTGCAGGAATGGAGCTTCCATTCCCTTACACAAGTTAAATATGTAATTCAAAAAGATTTTCTCATGGGAAAAAGTAAGCAATCAGGAATGGAAATAAAGTGGTCAGAGCTGATTATCTTGCCAACTTGAGATGCCTTCAGACATTTGTTTGGGGCAGGGGAGCCTGACAAAAAGTATTTGAGTATAAATGCAAACCACGCCATTTTGAAACAAAGGTTGATTTCTTATGCATGCAAGGATAAATATGCATACATACATACATATATATACACATAGACACCCACACTCTATAAGCTGACCCCAGTACAAGTTTAAGGAAATGCAATGTCCATATTGCACTACCCAGTAACGGAAATGAGAAAGGACAGGAGGAATTGAATTGATTTTTTGAAAACACATTTGTATTGTGTGAGTTTTGTGGAGAATTTCAGGACTTTGTAATTTTGGGGACAAGGTGCAGGCTAAACATTGACACTCCACAAATAAACCTTAAACAAAACCAAAAGCATTATCTGAAGTCTATTATAAATACTGTACAATCAAATTTTATTTTTTTGAAGAATAAACTTAGTGCATGGTTGTATTCAGACTCACCTGTGGGCTAGCTTCTCTTTCCGCTTTTAAATTTACATAACTTCATGTCTTCTAATCCAGCTCCAAATCCACTTTGACAGCTCACTCTAGATGAATAGATAAAATACACTGATCTCTCCTACTCAGATTAACAGAGGGTATATCAAATAGCATCTGTGGGAGACCCCTTCAGAATGGGCATGCCAGAGGCACATACTTCACCAAACCTACTCCATTTAAAAAGGGCAAACAATCCCAGGGGGACTGGGGTGGGCAGGAACTATCTGTGATGCCAACTAGTAGCTTTAAATATAGTCTATTTTCTTCAAATATAGCTGGCATCAAATGTATTTATGTACATAGAAAGTTCAGTGGGGTAGGCACAGCTAATTTGGGGTTGCAGAAAGGTCAGAGAAATGCAAGACAAGCATTGGTGTTCCAAGGCCTTTGTAAGGATGCTAAACTTGACAGGGCTTTTTAGGAAAATGCATTTTTAGGAGAGAGATGCTGGTAGATGGCTCCATAATGACTGCATGTATTAAGTAAAGGACTGCAGTTGTTGATAAGCAATCCAACTTTTCTACTGCTTGGAGCTGAGGTGTTGGGAATCTTCTTCAAAACAAACAAAAAAAAATCCCAGGGGTTTTTGGTTTGGGTTTTTTTTGGGGTTTTGGGTTTTTTTTTGCATTTTTGGGGGGAGAGGGGGTTGTTTGGGTATTTTTTAAAGTTAAATGAAATAATATTTTAATATACCTGTGCAAATAAAGAAGTGGTAATTTTATGTTACCCTCTTGAAAAGCAAATTAAAAAAAAAAAAGCTTTAATGGCAGTGAATTACATAGTCAAGCTAAGTAACTAAGGCTTTGCATGGAAATGAGATACCACGGGAAGAGGGTGTACCAGGCTGCCCCTTTTTAGTTCAGAGTACAGCTGGAGTTCAGCCTCCTGCCACTCTCGAGGAAACCCGCTGTACTGAAAGCGTCCAAAGAAGCCCAGTCCAAAGAAGCCCCAGCCGGGGCTCATATGCACCCCGGCCTGCAGCTCCTGTGGCGTTTGGGTCTTAGAAGCTCTCAGCCAGGGCCACAGACACTGAGGCTCCAGAGTATTTCCAGCAGCACAGAGTTGCAGGCATGCTTTGGAAGCAGAGTGTTTGAGACACACTGCTACCTCTAATCTCTCTGAGTGCAGGAGTTAACTTTTTCTGCTCAGCACGCAAGGGGAATATTTAGCCATGCCATCCATATTTGTGGTTTCTCTACAGTTAGTTAAGTGCAACAGAATAAAGAGGGGAAAAGCAAGCTAATCTTTTTATTTACTCCAGCAGCTTTCCCTTGTCTGCTGCACTGCCTGCCTTCCTTCATGTCCAGCTGTGTGTTCAGATTAAAGAAATCAGATAGACTTTACTCTTGCTAGAAATCTTAAAATAAGTATATATCACTTACCTCTTCATGGATGCGCAACACTGACTCCAGCACTGCCACCACCGCTTCCAAAGATAGACTCCACAAGGCTGAGCTGAGTCCAGAAGAGAAACCAAGCCGGGATCTCAGCAGCGCCATAGAAGTCCTAGCAAGCTGTTCAGATTGCATCTGTTCTCAGCATCCACCAAGGGGCTGATAAATCACAGTGGCTTCCTGGAGCACAGCAGCTCCCAGAAGAGGTCCTCCCAGAAGGCACAGCCAACATTGCTACCCTACTTAGCCGATGAAGAGTCTTGCAATGAGGGAGATCCCAGCTGACTGTTTACACAGATGTTTTGGTCACACGACATGCTACAGTTTGCCCAGTTAGAGAGCAGTTACACATAGGGTTGCATAAAAGTGAGGTTCAGCATAGATCTGCTCCATCAGACACAATGCCCAAGAGCCTCTGTTTTGAATTGGTTGTTGAAGGACTCAATTTGTGTGCCCTTGCATTTCAAGTAAGCTCAGCCTTTTCCTACAACCACTTCCAGGGCTCAGCAAATAGTTTCCATGGAAGTCTGAAAGGATGAGGTATTTTCCCAGACTTTTTACAACTAAGTTTAGATTGATGGATCTATTTGGCTTCTTGGTGCCCTTCCAGAATTAATTACATAGTGATCCTCACACCCCCAGTTAGGATGTTTGTGGCTCACATTCCTGAACACACAAACATGAGTTGGAAGAGAGTTAGTCCTGCTAAAGGCCACACAGCCTGGGATGCAGCAAACCATTATTGGACAGCTTTTGGTCTGTTAAGCAGAAATAAAGGAGTAACGGAGAGCTGAGGGAAACAAAACTTCGTGTCACCTATCTGTTGAGCTAATTGGAAAGAGGTTGATATTCTGCTCTACCTTACATAAATCCAAGGAACAGAGAGTTAATATTGACCACCAAACCACATAACTGTAACCACAGTGGAAGATTAAGATTTTGAGGAGCTCAGTCTTTACCTTCGAAAGGATCTAGGCACTCTTCACCTCTCCCATTATGTTCTTGTAGTCCAACTATCACTGTGGCTTTTGATCTGTTACTAAAAATCTAAAGTTTTCAAAGTGAACAGGAAGCGCCCTGTGGGCCATGTAAGTGAAGACAGATGAAGCAGGTATTCTCCAAATCTGAATTTGATGTCTATTGCTTTGTTTTCTGCAGTTACAGACGACTGCACTCTGTGACCCAGCTGGTTTCTTTCAGTCCTACACTTCTATGACTGAAATCTTGATAAAATGAAGAGACTTAGCCATCACCTTTTACTTATGCCAGGGGGATATAAGTAGGTCTGTTGAAAATAACTGTCCATGAGTCAGTGCATATAATCATGCCTCCTACAACTGAAGAATCATCATCCTTCATAATCTCTGGAAGACAAACCTCAGTTAACAGTGAATGCAGCTGGGTTTTGGAGTTGAACAGCAAAGTGGGTATGAGGGTTAGTGCATCAATGAAGCACGATAATTGTTTCACTGTGCTTATTATCCAGCCCCAAGAGAAAGTGAGGTCAGCTGGTAAACATGCAGCAATCAGCCGTCAGAGCAATTCTGTGCACTAGAGGAGAACAACTCTTCTCTACAATACTGAAATTTCCTCCGGGATCAGTCAGCTAGGTGCCTAGTGCTTAATGGTCCAAGAGCAAAGGGGAGATACTTCAGCCTTACATAGGGTCAGAAAAATCCAAGGCTCCCACCCAAACTCTTCACAACAAGGTACCACAGCCTCCTCTGTGTCTACAGTTTGCACAGGTGGAAGATAGTCCCTACCTGCTGTTTAGCTCAGGCTACAATTACTTGTGTTTTGACTTCCTGAAGTCAAAATGAGTTGCTGCCCATTGGGGACCATGGCATTCCTCGGGCCAGGCTACAGGTGGCTGTGACAAATATTGGAAGTTGATGCTACCCCACAACTAAGGCTCATTCTCAATCCACCTGCACAGAAATACCTTCAGGATGTGCGATCACCCAGTTCTCTGCCTTGATTCACAGCTACATCTCTTGCAGCCCCAGCCCTGACACACACCCTCTACACACCTGAGCCTCACTCACCTCCTCTCCCTTCCAACCATTCCCGTTCCCTGGTCTGCCTGGCCAAGCAAACTGCTACTTGCCATGCTGACACCATCCTTCCCTTCGCTGTAGACGGGCACCTCCTCAGTTCTCTCTGCTTCACGGCTTCGTGCCAGTCTCAGCTGTGGTAGATGATATCCACCATCACCAAAAAGGTCAGTCCAAGCTTCATTGCTATGCTCGACTTCCCACATCCTCCTTATTCTAACAATACCAGACATGCATTTACCAGCTGAGGAGCCAAGAGGTATTAGCCCCTGCTTCACCAGCACCGACCAGTACTGCATGCTCCCACGCAACACGATGCAGTCACACAGCAGCATCCAGCATTCCCCTCTCCACTGCGGGCATCATCTTCGTAACGCTGTCCATGAAGCAGCCTGGCTAGCAGGCAGGCATGGCACTGTTTCAAGATACTTGAAAAGGAACACTGACAAATAAACTAAAAGGACATCTATAGGTGAAAACCCTTGTCCCACACCAGGTGAGTCAATACAAGTGAAGATTCTGGCTCCAGAATCCAAATATTGTCATGCTGAGCAAGCAGATTTGTTTCAGAAGATGCCCAGTGTATGAAACCCTTACTGACTTCACTAGGGTCTCTGTGTAAAATGCAAAAACAATTACCGGTACCAGTGACATTTTAGAGATTGTTAACATTAACATGATGGCTATGTAGAATATGTAAAAATAGGAACCTTTATGAGGTACGAATGCTGCCTCTCTTCCAGCTGAAGACTGATACACACGTGGTTTTGATGCCTGCATTATTTTTTAAGAACCTTCTGTCCTAAAGAAAAAAAAGACTTTGCAGGTGCCGTCCTCAACCCTGCAGCTGCCCATACAGGGAATTTCTTATGGATCTCAAAATGAGAATATTTTAAAGCGCTAGAATAGACCTGAAATGAACACCCTGTGGCAGCCCTTTTTGAAACCGTAGCCATCTGGAGTGGCAAGGGCCAGGAATCTCTTTTCTTCTTATGAAGAAGTGGAGCAAAACCTGTGGAAGGCTTTTTTTCTCCTTAAGATGCAAAAGCACAGACCTTTTTTTTGGGGAGGGCAGTCTTATCTGAAGGTTTACCCACTTCAAATCTTAAGTAACCAAGAAATTTCTGCCTGCAAGGACTGTTCTTTCACACAATCTTCTGCAAGAGTTATGTCGGTGCAGTAAGTGCTGTAAGTATAAAGCCAAAACTTGTTTTAGAGATCTGAAATAGGAAACGTGACCTTGCATTGACATGAGTGTACTATACTTTCCTACTTTCAAACCCTTTTTTCCCTATTATGATATGTCTGTGGAAAAAAGAAGACAGCCTGTGAACACCTTTTTTATCATCTAGATCATGAGGGTTGTAAAACTCAGTGTGAAGACCACTTCTATCTGATGGTTCTGCTCTCTTAACGCATGTAGCTTCCTCTGGTTAACTGCAGATTTTCCTGAACTTAGAGGTAAGATTTAAAGAAAATAATAATCACTGTTAATTATATATGAGGTCCTGGAAACAGCAGAAGCAGCTTAATGCCGAAACAAAAAAACAAAGAAAGACGATTCACAGATTTTACAGCATACAAGAGTTTGGTCAAAAGAAGTTTATGCTTTTGTTTTCTTCCCCTAGAGTTAAGAAAAGCAATTAACATTTTTAAGTACACAATTTTAAAGAGTGTTTTATGATTGACACATTTTCAGTCAATTTCCTAAATGGCTTTAGCAAAATCAAACACAATTCCTACAGTTACAGCAGTTCAACATTTATAGGAAGATATTTATATTGTAACATTTGTAAGTTATGCTCTCCACTTCCGAGAATGGCCCTTTTTCATCACATAATTGATTTAAGTGTCATTTGTGAGATGTATTGTACTCAGGTGCATACATGTTTTAGGATCCTAGCCAAATTCTTCTAAGGGGCTTTAACAGGGATAAATCAGGATTTTAGATCTATGGCATTTTCTTAACAGGAATGTAGATGCAGTTTCTCATTGGAAAGACAGCCCCATTTCCAAATTAGCCAAATCGACGATAGCCTAACAAGAAGCAACATGACCTATACCACACAATTTGTGTTACGTAAATCTTAATGTGGTGTTAAAGAAACAATGAAAAAATATGTTTGGCTAGAGGCAAAAATTCAGCTCTCTTTCATTCCGCTTCTCTGACTTAATGAAGAGGCACACACTTAACTAATTGCTTGGGCAGGCCAGCAGGCTGTCTTTGCTTAATAATACCATTAGGAATTCCACCAGGTTTCAGCTTCTAATATTGAGGATCTTCAACATATGCTTTTCAAAAGTGAACCTCAGGATTACTTTCCTTTTAGAAAGATGCTTTTTCTCTCACTTCCTCCTACCAGTAGCTGCACCAGGCATAACAATGCACAAATATGCAACGTGCAGTCCGAACTGGGCGCTTTCTGTCACAGGAAAACTTAATACTCACAGAGCACTCTGCTAATGAAAGGGTATTTGGAGCAACTCTGAGTTCACAAAAAATAGAAAACTACCTTCCCCACGTGCCTGCTTCAGGCTTGCCACACACATCTGTCTGAATTTGCTCAAAGGCACAGCGGCTCTTCATTTTACAGGTCTGAGTTGTGAACATGCAGCAAAACTCCAGTGTCATATTCACAACTGAAAACAAAGAATCTAAACACCAAATTGGGTCATGATTTGTCCTTCATCACACTTAGACTCCTCTTTTTGGCTAGTTCAACACTCATTCTAGATCTAGTAATCCATAACAAAGCAAGAGGCAGCCAAGCATTTGAAAGATGGCTAGATTTTGTCTTGGAGTCCACTTACTTTTAAAAACAGAAAAATCATGTAATATTTAAAGAAAAGATAGTACTGCCAACATGCAACTAGCTTCTTTCCCTGTTTTATACAGTAACAAATATAGCAGAAAATATAATTATCAGTATCATATAAATGGCTGACATTTTGATTAGAATAGAAACAAGGGTGGAGGGCAACCAGAGATCCAAATGTGCAACCAGTAGGATGTTAACATGCTTAGTCTAAAACTGCAGCTTCCGAAACACCCGCTTAGCAGCCTAACTTTCTATAGTAAGAGATTCACTGAGCCAGAGAGGAACTACACATGAACACAGAGCCCTACAATATTGGCCTGGACACCAGCTGGAACAAGGCAGGCTCAGAATCCGATCACTCCCAACAGCTTTTCTTCCCCTCCAGTGTGCATGAAGTCTCTGATCCAGTGAACACCTAATCCTTTTAGTCAAACTGGAAGCTCTACTGATACATTAGCAAATGCATCACTACTCTACAACCTAGCTGTTACGGTACGCTTCGCGGGAGGAAAAATTGATGGTTCAAACTCTATCAAACAGAGGTCATAAACCAAATGAACCCCTGAGTCTTACGCATTGTTAGCCAGTGTTCCCACCTCTAGATTAGAGTAGCATTTAGTCAGCTTGCAACCCTTCTCCTGATATTGCTCCGATCTCGAAAGACAGTAGCAATCTTCAGGAAACAACTGCAGGATAAGAAACATTGCAAGAAAGTACCTCCAGACATAGACAGGTGTAGGGGAATAGACAGGGATCGGTGACCGGAAGATTACAGGATGTGACGGAAAGATAGACTCCTCCCCATAGGAGTGGCAGGAACAGGAAGCACAAGAGCTATATAAGCGTGTGACGCAGCTAAATAAACGGACATTTTGTATCCATCATATTGATGTCTGTGCATCACTGTCCCCAGGGTGGGTAGAGCCCTGTGTCCCGGAGATATGCGGCCCAAGATAAGTTCTCCCGTAGAAGCGTACAGCTACAGACAGGGTAAGATGCTTAGGACCAAAGAAGGGTGGAATTTAAGGCAGAGCTTTGCCATCTGCCATCCCTGTTCACCTTTAAAGGCAGCTCTATTACCAACATACTTTACACTTGGCATGACTGTTTTTGCGGTTCTTTATAGGCACTGAATGTACCTAATACACGAGGCAAAGTCCTTGTATGTAATTTTGGATTATGATATCAAGCTTGACATAAAACTTTAGGAGGTGTGAAGTCTGTCTTGGATTAGAGTTTCTTCTATCACAGTCTGCAGAAAACCTAAAGACATGGTTGCTACAGACATGCTAGCAGATGACATGATCTGAAATGATTGGCACTTCATAGACTCAGAGACCCCCCCTGCACCTTACAAAGGAACACAGCACAAAAGATATTGCAAGGAATAAGAAAAACTTATGCTGGTGATTCATTGAAAAACAATTTGCATATCAAAGTGAAGATATCTGCTGATCAAAATCCCTCTCATTATTTGACCATCTTGTACACAGGGTCTCCAACTTCAATCGTTCCAGTTTTGTCAATAGCAAAGTATCTTCCAAAGAGCGGGCTGGATTTGTGTATGTGTCGCTCAGACGGATCACATAAGCGGTAACTGCAGAGAGAGAGCACTTCTTTAGAATCAGGGGTAGCAAATTCTAAACACCAAGATATCAGTGATGAGAGAGAACACATATGAACAGTGATGGCCTGTTTTGATCACCATATTAGACTAAAACTAAATAAACACTACAATTAAGAGAACCAAGCAGTTGAAATAGAGAAAAAAAGCCTGACTGTATTCACACATCCGTATATAATACACATACGAAAGACTATATAAAAAGAAATGCCAAAGTTGCAAAGTTAGACCTTTAAATACCTGTTACCGCAGGCATTCACCCTAGCAGAGATGAAAGAGACAGGGAATGTAAAGTTTGCAAGAAAGAAGGGAGAACTTCCTGAATTTTCTTACCATATAGAATTGCAGAAAGTAGAATGGAAGCCAATATACACAGACCTTTACACTGCATTATTATGTCCCACACATACTTCAAACCACTTTTAAAACACTAGTCTAACATCTGTTGGGATCTAGCCTAAATCCACTCTCACAGCCTCAGCAGCACTGGTATTTTTACAACCTTTTCAAGGTTTCCAGGGGCTCCTTCCTGTCCAGGACCCCAGTGTCTGGGTTAACAGTTGTTAAAATACACCTGCAATGACAGACAACACCAAATTAACAAGGGCTTATTATAAATCTCTATACATCTATATAAAATAACTGTCTCAAATGCTTACCTGGCACAACACACTGTCCCTTTCATCTCCGCATCACCAATAAGAATCTCCTCCCAGGTGTCCTGAGGAAAGGTAAACATTATGCACAGATTAGACATATCAACTTGCAATCATTTTTCCATGAGTGGCACAGTCATTCCTAAAAGAAGCAGCGCCATTCCAGATGATCACCTTTACTTGTATCTTCAAAATAAGTACAATTATATTATGGTACTATTTTAACAAAAATCCTATGTCACTGCATTCTTCCAATTCACGACCTACTATATCTGGAAAGAAAGATACGCAAGTAATAAACCCCATTCCACAGCCTGTGCTTGTCTGAACCTAAAGCAAGTTTATTTTTACTGTATGTGTGATAGTCTGATCTGACCTCTGGTAAGTAACCGTTTTTGCAGAAAGAAGATTTTTAGGGGAAGTAAGTTTTTGCTTCTCGTCTACACAAGCTTCCTATTGCAATCCTTCTTGGAAGACAAAAACCCATTCCCATTTTAGGAACTTCTTAGATTTGGGAAATTATCAGATCTATCCAGAGCAAGTTCTTTGGAAAAATGGCAACATGACTTAAAAGCACTTAAAAGCCACCATCACCAGGTCACTTCACCACCAGATACGTTCCTAGATAGTGTTTTTTGAACTACCAGAATATTGTCAGAGATGCAGTGATAGACTGCAATATTGCAAGGGTCAGTTTTACTCTTATGCCAAAGGCTATAAAATATCACACTGACAATTTACAAATTGTTCATTTGTATCATTAATTGATCAGTAATAGCATGCATAGTTTTCCCTACTTTACACTTAAAGATGAGCTTTCAGTAGCATCCTGTCATTTAAATGCACTTACTTTATCCTTTGCCAAGCTAAATAAGCATTTACAGACCTGTCTCCCCGCTCAACGTTTCACATGCACTGATGTGAGCAGAAACTGTATCTCTGGAATCCAGGCGGGAAAAAAAATCACATCACTGAATTGCAGCTTTCTTGATCCTTGTAGGCACCATCACACAGGGAAAATGAGTTACAAAGAAATATAAACAAGCCTTCAAAAAGACATTTAAGACAGTTATTTTACCTCCTCAAAAGCACTGCAATCTGTCACAAGAATATTTGGCCTGAAGTTCTGTATCTTAACTTTCTGCTCCAGCCTGCTATTTAGATCTTCCAGTGAAGCTTCCGAGAGGATCAAGACTGGGCTACAGTCAGGATAGGCAACCTACATAAACAAACACAAACAAATCCTAAGGCCGCTGTAACAGCACGGAAGCAAAGTTACTGAATGGCAAAACAACAGATGTTGAAACCAGTGGCCACATATTAGCCTGACTGTTAGGCTGCTGCATTCAGGTATTAATTTTCCTGGAAGTAGGTTAACAAGTAAAATAGTGTGCCCTGTCTTATTTCAGTAACCACGGCAAGTTTCATTTGCTTAGATTGTAAAAATAAACTTCTCTTTATAGAATTAAACCAAAATTATGTATAAGCCACCACAGCTTCTTACAACATAATACCGTATGCATGGCCCAGATGTTTATTCTAGGTGTTACAGACAGGACTAAACTTAACATGTTTTACTATGTTATGAAAGGTACTTAAGATGTTTATGGACCTGCTGAACTTACCTGGTTGACCACGATCAACTAACTGGATTTGTCTATATAATTAGCCAGTCTTAACACAACACCAGTGGGAGTTTCACATATAGAATAGCAACACTAAATTGCAACTGTCCATTCACCAGCTTAAGTTTGCTTGGAAGTGGGAGGGCTGCCATTTTAGTAAACAAGGCCAATGAACAGTATTAAAAGAAAACTCCTATACAAAGAAGACTCCTATACATGGTGGTTCCACAGAGAAAAATCTCAAGAGAAATTTTGGCAAGAATTTTAGTGAATTAGAACTGGCTGAACGGCAGAGCTCAGAGCATTGTAATCAATGGCGTAGAGTCTGGTTGGAGGCCTGTAACTAGCAGTGTTCCCCAGGGGTCTGTACTGGGTCCAGTCCTGTTCAATATATTCATCAATGGCCTGGACAAAAGGACAGAGTGTACCCTCAGCAAGTTTGCTGATGACACCAAGCTGGGAGGAGTGGCTGATATACCAGAAGGCTGTGCTGCTATTCAGCGAAACCTGGACAGGCTGGAGAGCTGGGCCAAGGGAAACCTCATGAAATTCAACAAAAGTAAATGTAGGGTCATGCACCTGGGGAGGAACAACCCCATACACCCTTACAGGTTGGGGGTTGACCTGCTGGAAAGCGGCTCTGTTGAGAAGGACCTGGGAGCGCTGGTGGACCACAAGCTGACCCTGAGCCAGCACTGTGCCCTTGTGGCCAAGAAGACCAATGGTATCCAGTGTGGCCAGCAGGTAGAGGGAGGTTATCCTCCCCCTCTACTCTGCCCTAGCGAGGCCACATCTGGAGTACTGTGTCCAGTTCTGGGCTCCCCGGTTCAAGAAAGACAGGGAACTACTGGAAAGAGTCCAGCGGAGAGCTATGAAGGTGACCAGGCAACTGGAGCACCTCTCTTATGAGGAAAGGCTGAGAGACTTGGGTTTGTTCAGCCTGGAGAAGACTGAGGGGGAATTTCATCAATGCTTACAAATATCTGAAGGGTGGGTGTCTAGAGGATAGGGCCAGACTCTTTTCAGTGGTGCCCAACAACAGGACAGGGGGCAATGGGCACAAACTGGAACACAGGAAGTTCCACCTGAATATAGGGAAAAACTTGTCTGATTCTTTGGATTTTAATTCCTAGGCCCACAACTATAGAGCCCTGGGTTAAGCATTGTTTCTCTAAGCAAAATACAAGCTACACAACTCATATCAGTACACTCCTAGACCTAACAGGGATAGGGAATGGAGGTTTTCTATGCAACACAGATTCACCATCAAAACGTCTTAAAAAATGTAACTTTTTTCTATTCACTGAGGCACAAAAGGAATGCTGTTCTGCAATGTAATAGTTCCTCTTCAAATATTGGTATCAGGCTCTAGGTGTGAATAGTCAATAGCTTAGAACAGATTTAAAGTAAATTTTAAGCAAGTCACCTCATCATAGAAAAGGAGAATATTCATGTGGTTTAAGTACATGACTAGACACCTTGCTAAACTGGGCTCATTCACCAGTGTTGGAATGGGGAGGTTTTGGTGGATGGGTGGGAAATGGTTAAAAGAAAATTCTTCTGAGAAAAAGAACATTCATTTACCTCATCTGTGGTTCGGAAAAGGCTTATTATGTCCTTAGACTTTCTTGGCAGCATGGAGGGTTCAAAGTGCACCAGTCGATATGGCTCTGAATTTAGGAAGGTGGTGATCCACTGAGCCACTTCATCTCCACAGTCCCTGCCTTGGATATCCAGTCCAAACACTCTGAAGGATCACAAAACACATCAGCAAGTTAGTTGGAAAGCTGGAGGCTCAAGCATGCTTATTATTCAACGGCAAACATCTTGTTTTGAAGCACTACTGTGCTGGTTTTGGCTGGGATAAAGTTAATTTTCTTTACAGTAGCTACTACGGCACTATGTTTTGATTTGTGCTGAAAACAGTGCTGAATAATACAGGGATGTTTTTGTTACTGCTGAGCAGTGGTTACACAAAATCAAGGCCTTTTCTGTTTCTCATCCCACCCCACCAGCGAGCAGGCTGGGGGTGCACAAGAAGCTGGGAGGAGACACAGCTGGGACAGCTGACCCAGACTGACCAGAGGGATATCCACACCATATGATGTCATGCTCAGGATACAAAGCTGGGGGAAGCAGAGGGAAGGGGGGGACGTTTGGAGTTATGGCATTTGTCTTCCCGAGTAACGGTTATGTCTGATGGAGCCCTGCCTTCCTGGAGATGGCTGAACACCTGCCTGCTGAGAGGAAGGAGTGAATGAATTCCTTGTTATGCTTTGCTTGCATGCCGGGCTTTTGATTTACCTGTCTTTTTCTCAACCCACAAGCTTTCTCATTTTCACTCTTCTGAATTTTCTCTGCCATCCCACCAGGGCGGAGTGAGAGAGCACCTGTGGTGTGCTTAGTTGCTGGCTGGGGTTAAACCACAACAAGTAGCAAGATAAGTAAATAAACCACCTGAATTATAACAAGGTGGAATTTGGTTTCTGAATTTGGCAAAGGATCAGTCCCAGTGCACAATCTCCTTATGGTCACCTTGTTTTGGAAGTGCAGTAACATGGACATGGCCTGACAATACCAGCTGGTGAAAGAATGAGCCATGAAGCAGCCTTTAGGTGCCCAGAGCTAAACATCACATCAATGACCAGTAACAAACCTCCCTGTTTGCCGTACTTTTAAGCCAAAAAAAAGGGTCTACTCTTGCATTTGCATGCAACTGCTACACCAAAAGATTTGCCCAGAAATCAACTGAAAGGTAATTAATTTCAGAAAATGAATGATAGTTTGAAAGGATGTGGTTAGTTACTGTAATAATTAATAACATTTGTAACTGTCAATAAGTGCCACTGATTGTTAAGTGAAGCTTTCCTTCAGATTTTAGTGCTGTAAAATTTTAGTCAGAGCTGAGTGAAACTCTTAAGCTCTAACTTAAATACTAAGCTATTCTATATGCTAAGAGAGGTTAAAGATTTATAATGGAAGCAAAGTCCATAGGGCAGAAAGAGCCACTAGCAGCAGAATACAAACAAGTTTACACAAGGAACAATTTCCTGGCAAGAAAAGGTAAACCTCAACCCAATATTCCAATAAACTTCAACACCAGTCATGAACAGTTTTATCACTCTCTTCAAAGCAGCGATTTTGACCCAAATGCACTGCAGTTTCCTCTGCCTCTGCAATCACACCTGGGACAGTTTAGAGCCTGGAGATGCCCAGGTAGTTCATCTCGCCTGAGCCCAGCTCCTAGGAGCCCTCCTTTACTCATCTGGGGGAGAGGTGAATGATCAGGGTGCTGTCAGCAATACTCCTATTCTGTTTGCTGGGATCCCTGTGTCAACTCTGTGGCACAGGTTGGGACTAAATGCCATTGCCCCATCCAGCATTCAACTGCCTTTCTCTGCCCTCCATCCTCTCAGTCCCTGTGTGCCTTCTGGCTGGCGTAACAGAGGTGAGGCTCTTACAGCTTCCAACACTACTGTTTTACACCCACAAAGAGGACTGTCCTAAGCACTGGGTGGTATAGGGATCCATGGGAATACATCATGCAATTTAAGTATCACAACACACACAGACGAAGGGCACAAATGAAGAACACAGAGGCTTCTTAACCAGAGGGCTGTAAAAACCTTCTAGCATATTATCTGCACAAATAGAAAATGTGGCTGCGCAATGGCTTTGGTCCTACATTTGGCTCCCCAAAACACAGGATTTTTAAATATCCAAGTAAAATCTGCAACCAGACCTACCAGTTTTAAAGATTCGCATCTGCACAGCCTTTTGCAGCCAGATGCACTATTGCACTGCCTTAGCTCCAAACTACTGGGCACGAGCCAGCACCAATCTGAAGGCATTGTGCCCAGTGCCAGAACAAATCCAAGCCCGTGCAGAGGGGCTTGCCAGCAGAGCGTACTGTGCAGTAAGACAGCCACTCCCACGCACAAGCTGGAAGGATAGAATCTCAGAGCAAAAGCCAAATCTTCATTTGCCTGAATACAGCACTATTCCTAAATCTCATTCTTACAAATAGCTGAATGAATCAAAAAGAGTCAGCCTTGAGCTGACAAATGGCAAATTGTTTAAGCATAGCAGTCATACAAAACCTCGGGATTCTTCCTGAGAAGTACAAGGCAACATTTAACTGTTGGTATTGCTAATCTAACACCCTGGGACACCACCTGCAATAGCAGACAACTTGGTAATTTTTAAAGTCCATTTACACGCATCTAACTTTTGCTTATTTGCATTCCCAAATTCTAGCAATTTTAAAGTATGCAACAGTTTATTAAGGTAAAGAAAGGAAAGAATCAAGATAACACATCACTGAGATTCAAAACTGGAAAATCCAAGATAATTTTTCATTACTGAAATGTATTTAGTCTATTTAAGTATTTTTCTAATGGCACAACAAATTTGAGAAAAATAACATCTTGAAAACCACATGCTTTTTTAGTGTATGTGTCATTGGCTAACATATACACATTACAGACAGATTTTTAAAAGACTGTCCTATTTCTCCAAGAGAAATACTATCATTTGTAACTTGCACCTGCCTTGTATAAACAGAGATACCGAGCTATGCTGATCAAGGGTTTCCACAGCAACAGATTTATGCTAAAAGCTAGTGAATGTAGTTCCTCTCCAGCACTGCTTTAGTTTTAATTATGGCAGCTGGTACATTAGTCTTCTCTGCTATCCAAAGGAAAAGCACTTATCAGTATTTCTGTAGGGGCTAACACTGTTTACAGTTACTAAATAGTCTTACATCTTAATTGACATTTTAGCAGAGAAAAGGTTTTCTGCTTCCCCCTCACAATTTTCCAGCATGGATTTCAATACATGGATAAAATAACTAGGCCTGCATTCATACAAAAGAACTCTAGGCACGCAGTTAAATGACTATGTAACCTGTTCACCTGAGACTCCTTTGAGGTAGCACCTACAGGGAATGACTTGCTCTCTGGGGATGCCCATTTTTCCCCGTGACCACAAGGTGAGCCTCAGGCAACCAAGTTTTCAGTTTAGGCACCTCAGTCAAATGTCTACAGACAGGGTTGAGGGAATCTAAACTCCAATATCTGACCAATTCTAAATGGTCAGTGTGTATCAAAAAATGTTGATGCATATACTAGTGGTGACCAAGAAATACCAGTATGCGTGACTGAGGCTCTAAGATGCAATTGCTCACCCAAGCAACAGTGAAAACACTAGAAGTACACACGAATGAGTAAACATAGCAGTCTATGAAGACTTAAGATCACCGTTCGTTTGGCAGATGTACAATGTCTGGTTTTCGACTATTGCATCATCGTTTCCTGAGATTTGTTTTCACCACTGATTAGCAGATTAAAACTAGACCTTTTGTTATGACAGTCAACCCTGGCCTCCTGTATAACACATGGCAGAAAATTTCACAGAATGGTTTGGATTGGAAGGGACCTTTAAAGATCATCTAGTCCAACCCCCCCGCCAAGGGCAGGGGCATCTTTCACTAAATCAGGTTGTTCAAAGCCCCATCCAACTTGGCTTCAAACACTTGCAATGATGGGGCATCCACAACTTCTCTGGACAACCTGTACCAGTGTCTCACCACCCTCACCATAAAAAATTTCTTCCTTATACGTAATCTAAATCTACCCTCCTTTAGTTTAAAACCATTGCCCCTTGTCCTGTCACTACAGGCGCTAGTCTGAAGCCTCTCTCCATTATCATAGAATGGTTTGGGTTGGAAGGGACCTTTAGAGGCCATCTAAACCTCATCATGATGGCAGAGGCCATCAACCCCTCTTCAGCGAGCAGGGACGTCTTCAACTATATCAGGTTGCTCAGAGCCCCGTCCAACATGACCTTGCATATTTTCAGGGATGGGGCCTCCACAACCTCTCTGGGCAACCTGTTCCAGCGCTTCACCACCCTCATTGTAAAAAATTTCTTTCCTATATCCACTCTCCTCTAGTTTAAAACCATTACCCTTTGTTCTACCACAACAGGCCTTGCTAAAATTATGCAGACGGGGAGACAGACCCTCACCGAAAAGCAAGAGACCCCCAATTTTCCCCCTCCAATTTCTGCATCAGAAAAACACAAACCGTCACACAGTCTTGAAACGCAAAACATGTACGTGAGAGACAATATTTAGAGAGAAGGGATGGAAACCCCCCCTTCTTCAGTACCTGCAGTTGTGCACAGGATTTTTCCTGGGGAGCTTTAAGGGCAAGCACACCTTCTTCATTTCTGGGGCATCCAAGGTCAAGTGCCCATTTTCACAGCTGACAGAGATGAGGACCAGCCGTGGCTCCTGGCGAGCTGTAACCATGTGCCCATCTTCCTTGGTCACAAGCCAAAACCTGTGGAGTGACAGGGAACAACGTCGAGGGCCGATGGCGGGCACAGGGTGCTCCCGCACCCCCGCAGCGTGCTGGCCACAGCAGGACCAGCACAAGTCCCCTTACAGAGATGGTGAGGAAAACATCTCCCAGACGCGGAGCCGGGACGCCAGGGAGGCCTGGCAGCTCCCTGCTCCGCAGCCCGCCCCGCCATGCCCGTCCCGCAGCTCCCCGCTCCGCAGCCCGTCCCGCCATACCTGTCCCGCAGCTCCCCGCTCCGCAGCCCCATCGGCGTCACCTGCGCCCGCCGCACCGACACCCCCCGGCACGACTTCACCGGGTACACGAAGAGACTCGACACCGTCCCGACCCGCTGCAAGCGGCGGCGGCGGCGTCCCTCCGCCGCCCGCCACCGCCCGCCGGCCCAGCGCCAGGCTCCCAGCAGGGCGCCCAGCGCCAGCAGTGCCGCCGCCCCCCACAGCCAGCCCGGCCGCGCCGCCCGCAGCGACATCCCCAGCGGCCCCCGCGCCCCGCTCATGGCGACTGGGCCCCGCAGGCAGCGGCGCGGCGCCTGACGGGGCCGGGGCAGGGGCCGGGGGTGGGGGCGGGCCGAGGGCCGGCGGCCGCCCCCGTCAGGCCACGCCGCCGCTGGCGCTTCACGGACCCGGCTGCTGGCGGCCTGCGGGGCTTTACACCGGCACCTGCCCCCGTCCCAGGCCGAGGCCGCTGCGGGTCCAAGGGCTTTGTTGGAAGAACCGTATCCTGGGCTGCATCAAAAGCAGCGTGGCCAGCAGGTCGAGGGGGGTGATTCTGCCCCTCTGCTTCGCTCTGGTGAGACCCCACCTACAGTGCTGCGTCCAGCTCTGGGGCCCTCGGCACAGGAAGGACACAGAGCTGTTGGAGCGGGTCCAGATGAGGCCACAGAAATGATCCGAGGGCTGGAGCACCTCTCCTACGAGGACAGGCTGAGAGAGTTGGGGTGGTTCAGCCTGGAGAAGAGAAGGCTGCAGGGAGACCTTATTGTTGCCTTTCAGTGCTTAAAGGGGGACTATGGGAAGGATGGGGGCAATCTCTTTAGCAGGGCCTGTTGTGACAGGACAAGGGGTAATGGTTTTAAATGGAAGGAGGGTAGATTCAGAGTGGATGTAGGAAAGAAATGTTTACAGTGAGGGTGGTGAAGCGCTGGAACAGGTTACCCGGAGAGGTTGTGGAGGCCCCATCCTCAGAGACATTCAAGGTCATGTTGGACGGGGCTCTGAGCAACCTGATCTAGTTGAAGACGTCCCTGCTCGCTGAAGAGGGTTTGGATTAGATGGCCTCTAAAGGTCATCATCCAGCTCAACAAAATACAGGCAGCAAATGCATTTCTTTTAATATCTGGGCTTTTATCAAAAGCAATGTTGCAGGAAAAGTACAAACTGTATAGAAACACATGAGTACATGAAATTCAGCTGTTGGGTTGACTCAGAGAAGAAGAGGGAAAGAGGTTGCTGGTGGCCAAGAGCTGGTGTGGGGGGTGGCAAATGGCAGTGCCTGAGGTTGGGGTGGGGGGGTCCCATGCATTTGGCTGCCTTGGGGTGTCTGCCCGTGCCACCTACCTGGTACCAAACTCATAAGACCCCCTCCGAGAACTTCCCTCTTGTTGTCAGGGTTGCAGGGAAGTCACTTTGTGGGACACCTGGCTGCGAGGCAAATATGACATTATAGAACAGGCTAGAGTGGCAAACGGCAGTATTGTCAAAGGTTTCTCCTACAGGCAAAGCAAGAGCCTTGGCTGTTGATTTCTCCCAGCTCCCCCATTCAGGCTGGCATGGATCTGAAGGCTGGACTTACAAACTGAAATTTCTAGGATCAGCATGTCAAGACCAATGTCCCAGCAGGCAGAGGATGGGGAAGCTCAGTGTTGGGCATTTCTGAGAGATTCAGACAGCCTGGCCATGATGGATGACTATTACATCAACAGCATCCTGGTGGACAGGAACACTGAAGTTGTGGCTATCGTGGGCCTCTCTGACAACAAGTGCATGTGGGAGGCCAAGCCAGGAAGACTCCTCGCAGCCATCTTGCCTCAAGAAGCAGCCTTGATCACGGGCCAGGACTGGTAAACGTTCCTGCTAACAAGAATCACCGTAACTGGCAAAAAGTGCAGTGTGATTTGTGACAACCTGCTGGTAGATGAAGACAACATGATGGATGTCAGAAGCAACGGCAGTGACAGCAGATTCATCTGTATTGGCAAGACCCCCAAAGCCCTGATCTTCCTCATAGGCAAGAAAGGAGTCCATGGAGGAGCCCTCAACCAAAAGGTCCCTGATATGATTGCAGGCATGAAAGTGTGAAGCAAATAGTGCCAAAGACACAGACATCTGCCTGAGCACAGGGGCACAGTCGTTGCTGAAGCAGAGAAGGGAAGCAAACCTGATTTTGTTGCACATGTCTTTGCCTGCTTCTTTCAGGTGGGGGGTTGCTGGGCAGGCAGCAGTGCTGGGACACAGTCTACCTGACCAGCTGTGGTGCGGAAAGGAGTAACACCTACATTCCTCATCAGGACGCTCAGCATTATTTGCGTGCTCTCCCGGCTGCCTTGGGTAGTTGCTCCCTGTTACTCTCATTTTACTGACTGATTTTGGGGTGAAGGTCTCTTGACAACTTTAGCTTTGGGAAAGGGCAGGAGGGAGGGCAATCCCTTTGCCCTCTTGTTCACCACTTTGCTGTTTAAATCATGCCCTAATGGGCATGGATTTTGAGACTTTCCTCCTACAAGTAGGCCGCAACACCAGAAATAAGCAGGACTTACTGTTTGTTTTGAATTTGCCCCTGGAACAAGCCTGGTTCATTCTGGAGATTAACTATAGATCAGCAGAGCCTTGTGCTGCAGTTGCACTGTGTGGGAGGCACATGCAGAGAGAGTCTGCCACCTGCTCACCTTCTACATCACCTGAAACCCTTTCTTGTGTTACTTTACTGTGCAAATTGGTTTTTTTACGAGATAAGTTACCTGTCTTGCATCTGTGGCATGGGAATCTTCTGAAGGTTGCTTCCTTTCCATCCTGCTCAGTCACACTGTCTAGCTTCAAGATCACAGGAGACCCTGTAAGCCCCCCAGGACATGGGGGAGGACATGGAGTAGTGCTGAATATTGTGGATTTCCTCCTCCATTCACCAGTACAGCCCTCCCCTCCTGCTGCTCCTTGTAACCCTAAATGGCCAGTCTGAAATGAGGCAGAACTGGTGCGCTTGAGATGGGACCAATGTAGGGAAGACTCGAGGGCTATCTCCGTCAGGGCTGATCATCTCACACACAGGCTTTCTTTGCTCCTGGCAGCTGTGGCAGCTGCTTGGCAACAAGCCTGAATCAACCACATGCTGTCCTGCTGCAGCACAGGCAGGCTGTGACCACCCACCCATGGTGAGACACCCGAACCTCCATACCCCTGGGATCCCCTCACTGCACCAGGTAAATCACAGGCACTAAACTGCTTGGTCTGGTTTGACCAGACCTCCGCGATCACCTTCAAATCGCTGACCCACTGAGTCAAAATTAATTACTTGTGATGGCTTTTGTGACACTGCCACAGACGAGAGAGGAGAGCCAGCCCTGCTAAGCAGACTGAGAGCACTTGTGCTGTCTCGGTTAATCTCATTTAACATGGAGCCAATATTTTGTAATTTAATTGAATTCATACAGAGATCTTTAATTTGCAACCACATCCACAGGAGCAGAAAACCGCTGTAAGGGGAACCAGACATCTAGTGTGTTAGCAAATGTTCAACAAAACTGCAATGACTGGCTAATTAGTAAGCGCTGTTTGATAAGCAGTGCTTACAAGCATGAATCAAACAAATTAACCTAAGTACTAAAGAGAAAAAAACCACAAAAACGCAAACTGGTTTTCAAATCTAACAATAAAAGATATGCATCAAATGAAATAAATAAATGGAAAAAAGTTAGTATTTGTGCTGGCCACAAGCTTTTAAAAAAAGCAAAGGCGTTCCTAATGAACATTGCTGCTTATTTTCACAAGCATAAGGCAGAAATGAGTAACTATCTTCTGCGATTTCTTGAGCACTGGTAGTACTCTCCACTGTGCAAATCACAAAATGCATAAAGCTTTTGACTCTCTGGACTTCAGTCTAAGAGGCATCAAAATGACAGGACTTGGAATAAGAGAAAATAATTTTTTATTATTTACTCCTGCTGCCTTCTTCAGGGAGCGATACATACATACACATGCATATACAGACACTTTCAGAGTGTATATATATACTTTACCAGCATGAGAATTTGGGGAAATATGGACCTATATAGTGTGATGGCATTGTGAATAGCTATAGCTCCTCCCTAGCTGCAGATTTTGGGGAGCGCAAGGGTGTACAAACCCAGTATCTTTCAGTTTGAAGGATTTGTTAACCAAGTTCAGAAATAACTAGCCTTTGCTAGTGATTACTTATTAATTTAGAGACAAAATTATTTCTAAATCCAAGAAGGGTCTTGAACTTTCATTCCCAAATCTACCAGGCTAGAGCCTGAGGAGATTTTGTTCAGACCAGCCCTGAAACACAAGTCTTACATTCAGCCCTGACTCTTCTTGAAGACTACAGTATGAAGGAGCTTAAAGAGGAATAACAGAAGGCAGCAGCATCTGCATAATCTCTCCTCTCCTGCTGTGATACAAGGAATGTAAAATCAGGAATAGCTGCAGAGAGTATGGTTGTGGCTTAATACTTCAGGTCTAAGACTGCAGCCTTTGAGAAAAGCCTTCTTCACCCATACACCAGGCACCTCTCAGAAAGCTTCCAGTAAATAGCTTGACCAGCAGGTTTGTTTAATCCTCCATCCCAGGCGTACCTGTGCTTACTTAGGAGCCACCAGCTCCTGCTATAAAGCACTGTGAACAGAGTCATTCAGACAAAATGTAGGTACTTCTTTTGTTACAATCCACAGCCTCTTGTGCAACGGCATTGTATTTGTGGTAGCTAGAGCATGCATGGTAAACCTGCACTTAAAACTGAATTACAGTGTTTTCAATTGCTTGTAACTTCATCAAACTTCAAGGCAGTTGCACTGAAATTCTCTGCACTGGGTTCTTGCCTCAGGCTCCTTAAAATGTGTCTGATCAGGTGAAGGATTTGCAGTGTCAATCCCACAGCAAACTGGGGCCAGGCTGTCTTGGTCATGAAAGCACACAATGCTGGCGTATCTGGAAAAAGCACGGTGTCAGCTCAGAAGCATCCACATGACACATTTTCAGGAGGACCAAATTTTATGGAAAAAGTAATAATGTATCTGCCTTCAGATGCAGTGGATAACTGGAGATAATTCTGCTAGAGTGTCGTGGTTCAGCCCCAGTCAGCAACCAAGCACCATGCAGCCGCTCGCTAAGACAGTTTAATAGGGAAAGCAAAAGCTGCTCATGGAAGCAAAGCAAAACAAGGAATTAATTCACTACTTCCCACGGGCAGGCAGGTGTTCAGCCATCTCCAGGAAAGCAGGACTCCATCACGCGTAATGGTTACTTGGGAAGACAAACACCATCACTCCAAACATGTTGTCCCCAACCCTTCCTTCTTCTTCCCCCAGCTTTATATACTGATCATGACGTCATATGGTATGGAATATCCCTTTGGTCAGTTTGGGTGAGCTGTCCTGGCTGTGCCCCCTCCCAGCTTCTTGTGCGCCCGGCAGAGCACGGGGAGCTGAAAAAATCCTTGGCCAGTGTATGCGCTACTTAGCAACAACTAAAACATCTCCACATTATTACCGCTGTTTCCAGCAAAAATCCAAAACGTAGCCCCATACTAGCTACTACGAAGAAATATAACTCTACCCCAGCTGAAACCAGGACATAGAGGAAAACCTAGACTCTGTTGTAGCAGCAGCTCAATCAGAGGTCTAGGATGAATGACAAGGAAAGAGTTGAAGAATTTTACTTGTTTCCACTAAAAAATCCAAGTGACTGGGGATCCGGTAGGTCTCCAACATGTGCACAGTGCTGCACTATGGAAAGGCATAAAATACTGCACTGAGGAGGTGATTTGGATGGACATTAGAAAAAAAAAAATCCCAGCGACACAGCAGAACACTGGCCTAGATTAAGTGACAGGGTGTTAGGATGGAATTAAACATACGCTGGTCTTGTCTCAGTGAAGGAATGGGGTTAAATGCCCGCACCAGAGATATGCCAGTTATTTTTCCAGCGACTCTGATAATTCAGCGAAAGGCAGGGATGAGGAGATGACACAGCCGAGTATGCAGTCATCCTATGCTGATTTCAACAAGAGATTATAAAAATTATATTACACTCCCACACACATACAAATTATATCCTTCTTCCAAAGTTAGAACAAACAATAAATTCAAAAGATTCCTTCATAGAGAGGAGGGGAGGATGAAAGCACTGCTGTTTCCTCTTACAGTCTTCAAGGAAATCAGAGTTCAGTGAGTCATGCACTAGAAATGAGCTCAGTGAAATTCATGTAGGGAAAAATCTCAGGCAAATAATTGGTGATGATAGAATTTAAAATAGAGACATTAATGGTAGATGCTTTTTGATGGAGCCAGAGCAATGAGATAAAGGTATCTTTTTTGTGGGGCTTTTCCCACATAAGGAATCATAAAGACATAAAAGCTGGGCAGGTTGGTAGGCTACTTTGTTCACTGTCCAGTCATACAGCAAAAAGAACTGAAAATTATCTTTTTCTTTCAGTCAAATGTTGAACTTCAGTCTCTTTAAATTCACCAGGACAATACAGAAATGGTTGTTCCAGGCCAATGTTTGGCCCAGTATTAACTAATACAGGCTAATGGTGCTACAAGTTCTCCCTGTGTTCCATAATTCCAATTCTTCAGGTGAGGATGATATCAGTCAGGCAGCTTTAGGAATTTGAATAGTCAGGGTGGGGCTGCATGTCATCTGGGAGAGCAGGTAAGGACTGAAAGAGAAGCTTTGCTGGGGAGCAGTGAATTTGTTCTCCAGCATAAGGACTAACACTTCTGCAGCCATCATGTGGGAGGATGGGGTTCACCAAGGACAGGAAAGTCCCCACCCTAATTCAGGCACAGCTGAAAAAGCAATCTGATGCTAGCTTAGCGTCCTAGGAAAGGAAAGAGCAAGGGTTGCTCTATGGGCAGCGGAAATAGGGGAATACAGAAGGCATCAGGAGGCAAGCACAGACGGCATGCTGGAGCTGGGGTTCAAGGCAGCTCCTGGGGGAGTCATTCCAGTCCGCTGACCTCTGTTCCTCCTGCACTGAATTACATGTCCTGTTGTTGTGATCTCTCCAATGGAGGATGAGATTCAGAAATAAGAAGTGGCTGTGGCTCGACCCCTTTTCTCCAGTGAAGCATCCCTAATGAATGTTTTTAAGGCACGGCAAGAACCTCAGGGCAAAGTGTAATGCATTTTTAGGAGATGAAGGAAAAAAAATACAACCAACAAAACAATGATCCTATGGCCTTACATTTGAGACGCTTGCAAACAGGAGGCTCAGGATTCACCTGGGTAGAGAACACTGGTATGCAGAGACACACATTACACTGTTGGGACCCAGCATCCTGAAGGTAGATCTGGAAAAACCAAAAGGCCAGCCTAGGGGAGGGCAGGAAATCCCTGCAGGAGATGAGAAAGAAAACGAGGCAGGCTGACAAGGCTGGAAATCTGATTTTTTCCCAGGAGATGGCACTAAAGGACAATTGCCTTTCAGCCGGCATTGTGCAATGCAGTGGAAATTTCACTGGGGGCCAAACTGTTCCTCACGCAGTTTGCAGTGCCATCTTCAAGAGTCGCTCCTGTTACCAGAAGCAAAGATTTATTCTTAGCATCTGTGTTTTTAGCAAGGGTGAGGATAACTGTATTTTACATCTCCATACAGTTGGTAAATATAAGCTTTCTGCTTATCGTGGCAGGATCCCACCCATAGCCTCAGAGAGTCACCCAGGCTGGAAGGACCTAGGAGGTGTCTCCTCCAGCCTCCTGCTCACAGCAGGGTCGACACTGAATTTGCACCGGGTTGCTCTGCACTTTGTACAGTCATGCCTTGAAAGTCTTCACAGACAGAGACTCCCCAGCCTCCTAAGGCAACCTCTTCTCATCCTTAATTATCATATTAGTGATTTTTCCCCCCTTATATCCAGCTGGAACTTCCCAGTTTTGATTTATGACCATTGCCCCTTGCTGCCTGGCTGTGGACCTTAGTAGCCTGACTCCATCTTGTTGTCAACCCGTTTTTAGAATATTAAAGGTGCTGTCAGGTCCCTCCTAAGTCTTCCTTCCTTAGGGAAGCCTCTCCTTGTAGGTGACCGCAGGATTCAGGAAGGAGCACCACCCTCTCTGAGCTCAGGCTAGACTTCACCCCAAAACAGGCCTGGCATCCTGATAACTTCTTCCTACAAGGAGAAGGAAGGGGAGAATTTTATTCCTTTATTTACATTGAATTATCTCCTTACTCTACAAGCTCTTTAGGGTACTACTGCTCCTTGAAGAAAAAGAGATTTCCAAAGCACACTCCGTACAGGTAACTGCAGCAACTTGATACACATTTTAGGACCAGTTTTGTCTCAGAAGAGGCCAATGTCTAGCTAACAAGGGACTCGGGATACAGAAGAAGAGACAACTCATTTTATAGCAACTCAACACAAAACCTGCCCCCTTGACAGTGTTACAGACAGGCCAAGGACAGAAAAGTGTTCAGCCCTGAAGTGAACCTCAGCCTGGGACTGGCAAAGCCCTGGGAGTGGTGTGGTAAGGCTCCCCTCAGTTACAGCACTTCAACAGCAAGCTGAGCAAGAGTGCTTCCTTGTTGCTGAAGTTGCAGGACAAAGGACAATAGCTGTGAGTCCCCTGTCATTTCCTCAGAGCCTACAGTAAGCCACAGTAGTACTTAAATGCTCTGGCAAAACTAGCAAAAATAAGCTTTATTCTGCTCTGTGACTCACTGAGCAGGCACTAGGAATAGCCAGGGATTTAAGTGACTTGCCAGGCTGTCAGGTTAGTGGAGTTCATTCCTAAGAGTAGCTTAGATGAGTTGACTACTTCTTGCCACTCTTGCACATATTGAACTTCCCACACTTATCTATCCTGCTGTTTGTTATAAAACATGGTGAAAGGCAGGTAGAAATCTGAAGGGAACCAGACAGCACAGTGCCATATCACTGAAAACAAAAACCCGTGAGGTAAAATGATGGGTAGACGTGCCAAGCAAGTGCCTGAAGGGAGGAACGCATTTTGTCCAGCTCAAACATCAAATCAAATCTTCCCCATGTACCCACTGTACTGTAATATCCACCAGATCCCACATTTCTCTAGGAGAGGGTCAAATCTCTGTCTTGTTCTTTAAAGGAACCAGGAGATAAACTATAGGCAAGCCCATTTTAAATAAAAGCCTGCCTGCACCCACAGGTTGAAAGCTCTTCCTGCTGGGGTGGCTCCTCTAAGGCCAGCCTCGCCAGGAGCACATAAAGCCTGTGCAGAAGCCAAGAGATAATCCTGGACTGACCTCCTGGCTTGGTACGCTGTCGGGGCTGCCCAGCCTCCCTCACCGCCACTGATATCTCACTCTCCTACGAGTCCCTTGCAGACTTCCAACACAACCGCTCTGCTTCCGATGGAAGTTGGCATTTCTTGTCAGCTGAGCAGCCAGCCTTCCACCCAATGCTGAGCAAGCTGGGGAATATTTCCTCTTGTCTCATGCCACTGAGACAACATTTAGCAACAGCGCTGCAGGATCTGCCCTGTCCCACCTGTTTGCATCGTAGACGTGCCATAGCAGGGATGCTGCCGTGATTGACAAGAACTACAGCCCTCTGCCATCCCCCACTGAAAAATGAACCTCACTCCCCAGATTCTGATTTTCTAGATACTGCTGTGTCAGCTGGGCTGGTGAAGAGAGTAGCAAGCCCTCAAGCCAAGGCTTGGCCTCACAAATTTGTTCCACCAGCTGAGGAGTGAGTTACTGCTGAAGAACTGATAAAGAGCACTAATTGTTAGCCTCGTGAGAACCATCAGTTCATTCTGAGGAAGGAAAACGGGCTGGCATGAATCACCAGCTGTTTTACAGCAACAGCATAGGTTACATGCTTACTTTTTCTTTCTCTTTCTTTCTTTGTTTTTGGTCTATTTTAGGAACACCATTCAGCAGAAGCTGACTTGCCAATAGGCATAAAGCTTTTCTTTCCCCAGGCTCGCACAGAGACAGCATTTACATACCATTCTGGTTCTTATGGAGGCAATCAGGCTGTTCCCTTAGAAGTTGGACCAGGTGAGCAGAGACCATAGGTCAACAGGCAAGTGTCAGTGGTAATCATTGTACTGAGTGGTTCCACAAGCTAAAGTTCATGTTTATCTTTGTGGAAAGTCCCCACACTGAATAGGTTGGATCCTGGGTGTTGCAATGAGGGAGCAATCTTGCTATTCAGAGGACATAGGGATGAATAGATAGACACTCATTTCACACAGGAAAATGGAGACACAAATCCCCACTGCGTTGCTTTAGTCATTAAAAAAAAAAAAGCTGTAATGATTCATGCTGTAAAAGCACTGTAAAGCATCAAGTGGTGTAACAAAATTTTGAAGTTAATCCCAAAATATGCAAGCTGGTGTGGCATGTAAGTGTTAGGACATCTCTGTTCTTGGTGCAGAAGACAAAACAGTTATCAAGACCATCTGGCATGCTGGTGGGGCAGCTTAGAGGGACAGGTCTGTTCCCACAAGGAAGCTCAAGAGAAACAACCGAAGGCATGAAATCAATGAGTGAAATCCCTTTGTGGCTATTCCTGCCCCAACTCCTGCAGCCTGAGATCCTCTGCAGCCTCATTTCCACACCTTGCCTTTCCTGAACATTTCCATGCAGCCTGGGCTACAACCGTGTCCTTCCAGAAGACGGCTGAGGCCACGGGGAAGTTTACGTTGCTGCTTCCCCTCGCTGCTTTAGTCACCACTGAGAAACGCCTCCTTTGTGCACTTATTTATGTGTGTAGGTGAACATGTTACAGAGATCGCATTACTTTTATTTACAGTCCAGTTAGAAAAGAGCATTAAAAAAAATCCATCTTTGTTTCATCTGCTACATTTAAGAGAAATAGTGTGGTTTGCTAAGATGAGCAAACCCCTTCAACAAAAGAAGGCAAAGAAAGCAAATCAACAGCATTTTTTTCCAGAACGTATCAACTCCTTGATTCCATAACCACTATCAACACTAGAAAAGATCTATAATACAGAGAAAGTGCGAGGAGGGGAAATCCTTTACTGCTGCCACAAAAGACTGATAGATAAAACCCAAACAAAACCAAAATGCACAGAATTTTGAAGGTTCATAAACCCCCTTATTCCTGAGCCATCAATACAAGATTTATATCCCTAGAAGTGCGACACAGAAGCTGCTCCATCCACATGACTTGAGCTGAGCCATCTGATGTTGACGTTCTCTAGCTGCAGCTTCCACATACGGAAATGAAGATGGAGCTGGCAGGTTATTTGGCTGCATTCCTGTACAAATGGTTGTACATTCTTACACTGAATGCTGTATGCAGTTTTTTCAGATGCAACTGGTAATCCGTCGTCTTCTCCGGCAAACACCACAGAACTGGGTGTTCTTATAGCTCCAGCTTCCAGAATCAGGTATATCAGATATGAACACTGTTCTCAATAAGAGAAGTGTATGCAGGTTTCACAGCAGCAGAGGCAAAGTTTCAAATATTAATCACAGTGAACCTTTAATGCCCCCAAATCAGAAGACAAACACACCTCATTTTCCTTCTGCTTTTTTACATCAGTCTTAAGATTTAAAGGCCCATGATTTCCAGTGTTTGAGATGAACAACAGGGATGCAGCAAATCTCACCATGTCTCAGACCACAGTCCATTTATACCTGAGTATATTTTTATGTATACTCATAATCTTAACCTTCTCAGGGTGGAAGGGAGGCAATCAGAAAACCAAAGCCTACCTTTTCCTGATCCCTTGTTATCTGTTTCCTCCAATGCTTTGACAATTCCTCTCAGTAGCCTGACTCAGATCTCCACCTCCCTAGCTGCTCCCCCATCCTCTACTTCCCTTCATTCCTCTCTCCCTCATCTACTTGCTTTTCCATTCATCCTTGGCTCCCTTCCACACATAGCCCAAAGCTTCAGAAAACCAACCCATGTCTGAGAACAAACCTCAGCTCAATTACTCGAAGATTATTTCTTCATCCTTGCATTTCTTCAACCAGATCTCATTTGATAAAGCGCTGGAAGTTTTTGCAGAGAAGAGCACTCAGTCCAGGGGAAAGGGCTGGGACCGTCTGTCCAGGAAGTTTCTCAGATGTGGGTCTCATTTAATCCTAAGAAAGCAGCAATGGTCTTGCATCCTCCCCGGTGGCGTGCGTGGAGCTGTGCTAGCGGACAAAGGACGCCACCTGAGCTGCCACCCCAAAGGGAGCGGAATAGGCCATTGCTAATCCTTGCAGGCCAACCACCAAGTAGCGGCATCCCTTCTGCAAAGCTTTGCTGACATTCTGTGGAGAGACAGGAGAAGGGGATTAAAAAAAAAAAAAAAAGGTAATAGAAAATACCTTGACATAAAATCATTCCGACAGCCAATGTCACTGACCCAGAAAATTAACTTCTCCCACAGCTAATGAGGGTTTGAGCATGGAACAACATTTGACCATCTATTTTTATACAGAAATACATACCTACAGAATATAGTTAAACCGAATGGATGCAGCCTCCACAGGAAGCCAGGCTTTTACGTGGGCTTCTATTCAAGAATAAAATTAGTTTACATTCACACCTAGTTTGTAGAGGTATGTTTCCCCTCACCCCCCATGTTCTAAGTATGTTTTAGTAACTCTTGAAAGCACAGAAGCGGTTAAAACTGGTGCTGAACAAGAAGGCAGTAAATCACTGAGAATAATTTTATGGAAATTTCATTGCTTTTTGTCAAAACAAGATTTTTTGGGTCAAAATAAGAATGTTTTGACCCCTTTCATTTCTGTACATGTTTAAGAACTCACCTGTGTACTGCATTAGAGATAACTTACTACAGATTATTTAAACTAAAAACTTTAATCCAATACAACGTGGTCAGTTTGGGAGGAATATCAGCATTAACTGCTAGCAACGCTTCATGGTTGTGTGGGACTGGATCGAAATAATCTCTTGTAATATGGAAAACACTGAAACAGAGGGTATCTTTTTAAATATAATGAAATCAATGAAATTCAGTCAATATCTATTATATGCCTAGGATTTCTTAAAGATGGATTACAGTGGTACTGGCACAAAAAACCCCTCAGCTGGCACGATGCCACCGTGTAGCTGATTTTTGCTGTATTTACCCCTATGGAAACTTACTTGAAGGGAGTTAAGACGGCAAAATAAAAAGTCAGCTCAAACCCAGAGGTAGAGCCTGGGGACAGAGGAGACACAGGGCCTTCCTGTCCCACATCTGCCCGTCTTGTTGTGTCGCACTGGTGACTTCTTTCCTCCTTCCTGCACCGCATACAATTTACCTACCTGGACGTCACCAACACTTCCACAAGTGGTCTTTAGTGCCAAAGCTAAACTGGCAAACCTTCCCCGTGGGGACGCTGTCTGACCAACGCAAAAGGGAATATGCAGTGTTCTAGAACTACCCTGTGCTCTGAAAGCTATTATAAGCACCCTTATACCAACAGCATATATAGTAATAGCACATCAGCAAATCTATGAACTGCTGTGGCATAACCAGGCTTATAGAACTGCTCTGTATAAACCAAGCCTACGCTGGAAGCTCTTCGGGCTTGAGACTGCTTCGTACTACATGTGTTTGGAAATCACAGCGTTGGAAACTCAAAGTGTCGAACCCATCATGGAAGAATGAAATATTCTATTCACCTCTTTACGAAACAGTAGTATTTGTGAGTCAGCTCGTGGCTAATGCCATCATCTGTAAATTCTGTGAATGTCAAAATTATGTAACTATGCCAAGGTAACTGGCATTTTCTGGATGTCCGACATCGCTAGCATACCTTTAAGAAAATCATCATTTTTTAAAGAATGCAATAGAAAGTCAGGTCTCATACTGAAACTGGTAATCTCTCCAAGAAAAGCCTCCAGGCAGCTTCTTCCTCCTGACAGAGAAACTAGTTTTTGCTACAAATATACAAGACATTCCTAAGCTGTATTTAAGTGACATGAACGACAGAAAAAATAATGAAAGTCTTCCAAATAGCATTTTTGTAATTAAAGGCACCCGCCCTCCAGGGGAAGTAAAAATAACCACCAGACTGCAGGACTTGTAACTTTCCTCACAGGAAAGCAAAAGAACAATTTGAGTCAAAACAGTAATTACCCAATGAAGAACATGTTGCATTTTTTTCATTAACTCGTACCAGTGCTTTTCAGGGGACACCGAGAAGGCAAACCGGCAAAGGAGTGCACGGGAGGTATTTTAGCACCCTTTCTTTGGGTCACTTAAGGGGGGGGGGGGGGGGGGGGACGTGGGAAGCAGGCTAATTTACTGGAAGTTTTAAGAAACGGTATCAAAACAATGACGCCGAAGGAAACGGAGAACAAAGAAAGGCAAAGTACCCGTCACACGGACCAGCTTAGTGTCATTTTCACTCCAGACCGGCGGATTTTCTGCTCTTTGATGCAGGCGAGGGTCGGTGCCGTGCCTCCCCGGCAGGAGGAAGCCCGGGGCTGACACCCCACCCCACCCCCCACCCCCCCCCCAGCACCTAAGGGCGCCTAGGCGCCTCGCAGCTAAACCGCCTGAAGGGCGAGGGGCGGCTTCCGAGAGCCCCTCGGGGGAGCCGGTGCCGAGCCCCGCAAGGTCCCCGCTCCGGCGGCGCCCCCGCCCTCACCTTGCCGTACTTCTTCAGCCGCTTCCCGTAGGGCCGCTTCCCGGCGGCCCGCGGCGGCCGCAGCGGCTCGTACGAGTCGGGCAGGAGGGCGAAGCACACCTTCCGGGAGGCAGCTCCCTCCTCCTCTGCCTCCTCCAGCGCCGCCGGCCGCGGGGCCGCCTCCTCCTCCTCCTCCTCCTCCCCCCCCTCCTGCTGCTGCTCCTCGCCGGGCAGGATGGAGACCTGGTCGTCGCCGGGCCCGCGGCGGGAGTACCTGCCCCTCACCTTGGCGCCCAGCCGCGCACCCACCGTCATGGTGCCGCCGGGCGCCCGCCTGCCGCTTCCTCCGCCGCCGCTGCGCCACAGGTGTGGCCGGAGGCGGCCGCTGCCCCCTCCCCGGGGCGGGACGGCCAAGGGAAGAGGCGCCCCGGTCCCCGCCGCCCTGTGGGCCCTTCCCGCGGGAGCCGCCCCGGGGCACCCGGGGGTGCCTGGCGGGGAGCCCCGGTACCCCCGGCAAACCGCGTCTCGCCTTGCTGGAGCAAGACGGGGGTTGCTGGGGGAAGCCCGGGAGCGGCCCCCCGCCAGCCCCGGAGAGCGGACACCCCCCAGTCGCTAGCGGTGGGACGGGGCGGGGGGGACACCGCAGCCCCCGCACTGCACCCGGGCAGCTCCGGCCTCCGCGCCGGGACCCCCGGCGGAGCACGGGGATGGTTCCGGCTGCGGCACCGCCCGCACCGCTCCACTTAGGGGATCGCACTTTTCTACCGCTCCCCCCCCCCCCCCCCAAAAAAAAAGCCAGACTCCCTGGTGATCCCCCTATTACAGGTGTTCCTACCTACAGCCTCGGGTGAACAGCACCTGCGGCATGCAGGGCTCCCTTCTGCCGCCCTCGGCCGAGGGGAAAGTACCCAAGCCCTGATCTGAAGGCGAACTTTCTCAGTGGTTTTCGCCCAGTTGCAGGGGGAGGCTGGTCGCCTCTGCGGCTGGGTGGGTTGCAGGTTCATGGTCGTGCTTCCCAAGCACTGTTTGTGTAGCTGGGGTAGATCAAGAAAAGCAAGATTGTAGAGGGATGATTGGTATTATTTATTAAACCAGTTGATCTATTTATCAACGTTCAATAGGTATACAAATACTTTGGACGAACAGATGTAATCAGGGGACAGACTAATCATTTACTGCAGATTTTTCTTACTGAGGAACAAAGCCTTGAACCTGTGTCTCCCCAAATGTATCCTCAGCGTTCAGCAAGTAAATCCTGCACGTAGCATAGTGCTCTGCCCCAGGGATGTTGTCTCACCATCGTTACAGCTCCAGCCAGAAAGCTGTGTAATGGATGGCTTGGCCAGTCCTCTGAACAGTGGAAGATGTGAGCTAAGCCTCAGGTCTGTTGCTGTGGGAAAAGCACTCTGTTCTTCCCCCTATTTTATATTAAAGGCATCATCACTCCCTCTACCATCGTCAGGTTTCTGATTTAATTCTCCAGAAGGCTGAGATGGAGATCTAAACCCAGGGCAGGATTTCATGCTCCGAGTACCACTCAAAAAACCCAACCCCAATCCAAATGAGCAGAACCATGTGGGAGTCTAACTGGTCACCCCCCACCCCCCTGAAACACCCTCTAGCAATGCTACCAAGATATTACACTCAAATGCGTAAGCCCTCTGAAGATCCAAGACATCCCTAGCCCATCCTAGAGCTGTGGAACATGATGTGGCATTTAACTGTCTTTAGGCTTTCTCGAGTTAAGGCTGTGCTGATAAAATGCTCCACTGATCCCCTCCCACATGAATGTCAAGCTGCATTTCAGATCCAAGCGTTCTTATCCCACTCTTACCCAAGGAGTAACTTAATATGTAACAGGTATGTAGCAAGGCAGCTGTTGAGGGCCTCAAAAACAGGCACTGAGGATTCAGTATGCAACATCTTACCGATTTTCACGCTAAGTACACTCCGCTTGCCAATAAAACCAGCAGTTCTGAAAGTCTTTCTCTGATCTTCCAATTTTATTCCTGCCAGGACCAGGATATTTGGAAAGCCAGATGATGTGTTTGGGTGCAGTTTGCTTTCACACTCAGATCGTGCCCTCACTGAAGCACTGGGTGTATTCGCTACAGGGAGCGTAAGGTGGCTCACAGCTCATCTTCCAAGCAGGCAAAAGGAGGAAAGAAGTCGGAAGGGTTTGGGAATCAGGGAAATTTGACACTGCTGGCAGTTGCTGGAAATACCACCATTTGCAAACTGTCCGTATACTGAAACATTAAAATTGGCACTTTGGGGTGCCGTGTTTCATGGGAGAGCTGAACTAAAATTTGTAACCTCCCTCCCCTTGCGAGGATGTCTGTGTTTTGTGGAACAGTAATTCATCTCTGGTTACATGAAGCGCTGAAAAGCAGCAGCAATCTAGGGCAAAGTTAGCTGTGTAAAAACAGGGCCCGTAAAGCGGGAAGCTAGCTTAAGTACTTAATCTACCATCTCACAGCATGACCTATATTTTTCCCACCGCATTCCGAAAAGGCAAAGGGCTTTGTTTCATGACTAAGTTAATCCAAGACCATGTATTAACGTCACAGTTACGTTCCACTGGTGTATTTTCAGGGATAACCGAACATTCACAGCTAAATTGAGCAGGCCCACAAACCCCTCCTGAGGCTGATTTTTTTAAAATTTCTGGAAAAGCTCCTGGACATCCATTTTCAATTAGTGATAAGCCACTGACACTTTCTGGACAGTGCGGGACCACAGAGCCAATGCAATGCCAATCCTGAATTCACACAACGTTGAAGATAAAGTCTGAACACCTTTAGACTATTTTGCTACCTGCAGTAGCGACTGCGCTTTTATGAAGGGCAAACAACAAGTATTTTAGTATGAGAACTGTTCAAGTAAGTTTTAATAGAGTGCACCAGTGAATCAAGATGACTTGCATCAGATTTTGTTTCAATGAACATCAGGTAAAAAAAAAAAACAAAAAAAAAAGAAAAGGGGCTACAGTTCTTTCTCTCCAAACACCACCCTTTTTCTAAGGCAACAATACACGTCCATTTCCGAACATAACTGTTACAGAGGAAAGCTACATCACAGTACAGTATGTAAAGTCCATCTCAGTCAAGAAGCCATTAGAGAATGGCACATTTACTACACTTACAGCCTTCTAACTTAGGGTTACAGAGTTTACCACAGCTTTTTTTTTTATTTTTATTTTTTAAAGTGACAGTTTCTTAATGAACTTTCTATTCTTCACAAGAGTGTGCAGATGGGGCCCATATGTTGATATTACAGTAATTACGACATTAAATAACATTGCACAACCAACCTCTATGGTTAATTCAGTACAAAATAACAAGTATTAAAATGTACCAGTACTAGTGGTTTTACATAGTTTATAATCATTAATTATGAAGGAAAAAAATGTGGGTTTTTTTTTTTCTTTTCTGTAGGCAAGTGCCTAATTACAAAGCTGCACATTACAGGCATAATGATGTGGAATAAATACAAGAAATCTGGTAAAATATTAAACACAAACAGGTTACATGGGAACAAACTGTACAACCACAAAAGCATAAATCAACAATTTCTCATTATAAACAATGTATGTTTAGCTGTAAAATATTATGTGGAATTGCATGTACTCTTTGGAGGCACATGTTCCAAAAGCCAAGCTAATTCCTGAGGTGGTATTATTAACTTATACAGTTGGTCAACACTTCAGATTATCTTGTGCTATTAAACAGTCCCACTATTAATATACTTCCATAAAATGGAATTTATAGTATTCTGAAGGCAGCAAACAAGTGATATTTTACACCATGATATTAAAATGAAATAATTACGGTTCTCCATTTTGGTGCTACATTTGTTAATGGGCCATGGGAGTAAGCACTGTAATTTGCAGACAGAACATCACTTACGCCTGGTTTCTGTTCCCCCACAGCTCTGAGCCAGCCCAAGGCAGAACAAAAAGTTTTCAAACTGTAAGTGCCAACACTGTAAACACGTTTGTATTTCTTTTTTCTCAACTAAACACTGTCCAATAACAAGGATAAGAGCCAAAGATAAGCAGGAACAGTCTCGTGTAGAACAAAAGCCGATTATTCATAACTTTTGGTTCAAATCATGAACAATCTTTAAATAATTAAGAATGGTCATGCTACAGTTGTGAAAACTATTTTTGTGCATTTGACTCAGGACACAAGTTTTTTAAAAAACGCATGATAGAGGTAAGACTTATAAAACCCACCAAAAATGTAAATGATAGGGAAGAACTTTTCCAACTGAAAGCATCAAACATACATTTCTGTGCAGAAATCTAGACAACTATACAAGATCTGAATTTAAGCAGTCATCTTTTTATTATACAACTCTATGAACATAAAATGAACAGAATGCTCTATATACTTACCTGTACATGTGAACATAACTTCTTTAGCTACAGTTATTTAATATAGGTCATACTGGATTTAACTTTACAATTCTGAATAACTATGTATAACCTTATTGCAATAAGGACAATTTCTACATGGGGAGTTTCACAGGCCAATCACATTAGGCGTAACCAGTACATTCAAAGTGTAGATCATGTATGAATCTTCCCTGATCCCAAAAAATGTAGGTTCTCTTTACAGCTTAAGCTCGTTTGCTATCTTGGATGCAATGTTCTTAAATGCGATGGAAGTCCCAGATATTCTCTTGAATCGAACTCCATTGAGTGACAATCGTGGCAGTTTGCAGACTTCCATCTCCCACTGAACAAGACTATCTTGTCGTGCATCACCGTGAACACAGAAGAGCAAAAACCTCTCTTTTTGTTCGTAATCACAGTTATTAGCGTCTAACACTTTCCGAATCTCTCTCATCATATCGTTCGGGTCCATAGAACTAGTGGTCTTCATACTCCACGTGAACCGCAAGGAACGTGGCTTCGAATCTTTGCTATCCTCCTTCTCTCTGTCTTTTGGCTCCCCAGAAGCACTCCTGGAAGAAGTGACACACGGAACAGTCAAAAATAAAAGCAGGATAGCCAAGAGACAGAAGATAAACACAGTTCTAGAACAGGGGTTCCTAAACTGCAACTGACACACTGCTAAACACACGCAAGCTAACTCGCAGAGTTCGATGGATACTGTTGGAACAGTTGTGCACCATCTCGTACACTCCCGCACGCTTTGGCACAGCACTGGGAGCTGCTACCAGCACCGGTGCAGCTCCCAGCGGTGCCACACAAGCCAAGCAAGTTTGGAAACCCCTGCTCTAAAATGTTCTGATGACAACATGTGCAATGGTAACCGCAGCAGACACACGTTACTCCATACTGCTCCCAAGAAAGTGGAATCTATGTAAAAGCATGACTGAAGTTCTGCTGATTTCATGATCTGGAGCATGCCATACACCAACAAAGCTGAAGTTGAGGGACACAATCCTGAAGCATAAACCATACTGTAAAGCAGCAGAGGAAGAAATCCCACCCTGCAATTCACACGTCTTCAGTTAATTCCCTCCTCTCTTTTCCACCCTTCCCCTCTTTTGCCTTTATTAAGTATTTTTGACCTCTCTCTGTGTAAGACCACCTTATAACAACATGCTTTATTTTAACTGACGAAGCAGAATTTTGTGCTGTAATTTGATCATAAACAGCTTGTTTTTCAACCAGTGGAGTACACAGCCAGCAGCTTTTTCACAGAAGAAAGTGACATGTAGACACAAAATATTTTAGCTGATAAAATGACCTGGACAAAATTTCAAGGGAGTAGTTTCCAATGAATGTTCTTACTCTGATGCTTCCTTACCGAAAAGATTACTTATTCCGTTGTAGAAAACATTTTGAGAAACAGCACTAATTATTTTAAAGTAATTCCACAGCCAACTATTTCTGTTCTTGTCCCAGGTACTTAAGATGCCTGATGCCTCCCCATCCATCGCTGCGGAAAGGTGCTGTTCTCATTTTGATAGTCTATAAATTGGCACTATTCAGAGAGGAGTCAAAACAAGCTTTTTTTTTTTTTTAATTTAACTTTTGGTGTGATCCCCAGAGAACCACATCAATATTGAGGGATAGAGTATGGCAGGGATAAGATCTCAAATGACTTTTAGCCCAAAACAGACACTGTAGGATGACAAAAAGTAGAGGAAGCTAGAGAATGAAAGCAAGAGTTGAAAGCAACTTCACACTTCATTTCATTTGAACATTTAATTAATCTCTTTTCCCTTTCCACGTCAAGAATTTGACAGCTAATAGACTTTGAATTGAAAAAGGCTAACATAGATAAAATGCATTGCGTATTAAACAACGTTTCCTGTTAAGAATGTGCTGGGTTTTTTTTAAATAAAGGCTTTCTGTTTTGAAAACTAAGTCGATACTTTCTGTACGTGACCAGTTTAGAATGCAAACTACAATGCCTGTTCATTAGAAAGCATAAAAATAAAAAGTTATGCACTGTGCTAAGCACACCAAAAATGCAGAACCAAATGCTGAAACATGGCAAAAGAGCAGATATACTGGAAAATGAGCATATGAAGGAATGCTTTATTACTAACAAAGCATCTACAGATTTGTGTACAGCGGTTGCCATACAAATTCAACATTTAGCGGTCTCCACCCTTTTCCATTGAATGTCACTTATTTTATTTCTCAGTGCAAAGTGACATTCATTTCTCAGGGACTATAAGGTGCTTACTTATGGCAAACAGCAGCTTTAGTAATGAACACAGTATGTAACTAGTAAAATTTTAATATATACATATATACACAGAGACACACACAAAGTATGCTACATTTTCCACTGAAACCAGAAGTAAACACCATTAAATATTTATAAGCCAAAACATGATTTTAAGTGCCTAAATGATTTGTTAACTCCTACAGGGGTCTTTATTATTCAAAGGAATATGCTTAAATAAAGTTTTATATTAAATACTTCGCAAGAAAGCAAGAGTGAAGGATAAAGGACCTCATCAAAACCCCCTCCCCCCCCCCCAAATAAAAAAAGCATTTAAAAAATGCAGATTACTTAAGCACTATTCTATTTTACATCTGATTAAAAGTCTTTAAGAAATCACTTAAACCTTGATGCGAAAGACCTAGGAGCGAAGTATTAATAGTGGCTCCTCACCTTGAGGTGTCAGTTCTGCCACTGGCTTCGCCTTCACTTGGATCCCTCAAAACAAAGTTAAGGTTGAGATTCAATGATAAAGGTGAAAAATAAAAGTTAAGAAAACCTACATCTAGAACATTGTTAAATAGCTACTGAACAAAAAAGAAAATAAATCAGTATAGTCATGTCAAGCCTAATACTATTTAATACTATTTTTTCACAGCTGTAATTTTAATTTCCCTTAACTTCTTTCAGCTCTGACATGTAATTAATTTTTTTTAAAACTGATGGTAAAATTAACATGATGTTCTCAACCTACTGCAGACAGAGAAATGGCCACATGTAATTCCAGCAAGCACAGAGGAGTAGCTGATCAAGGTGGTCCAGGGGGGCTCCACTCTGGCCTTCTGGGCCAGGCCTTTAGACCTTAGTCCTGAAAGCACTTAAGTACATGCCCATGCTTAAGCACACTCAAGTAATTAAAGATCAGAGGTGCCTAGAGTTTGCGAGACCAAGTGTTTGGAGCCCAGTTCAGAAAGGTTACTTCAACATCTGCTTAACTTTAAGCGAATCAGCTGTTACATGGAGTTTGGTAAGATTACTGGTGAGCTTGAGGTTAAACATATCTTTTTTTATCTTGTTGAATTAGAGCTGTACTTTACCAAGGAACTGTTTTATACTATGCCTTTTTAGTCTGAAGCAACTTGAAACATATCCATAGATGGTATAAGCCACCTAGGTACGTTCCTAGTGCTGCTGTACAAATATTTTAGAACCCAATTTCAATTAACCAATTAATTTAATAACTTTGAAACACAAATACTTTAGTAACTAACATCAGAAGTATCACTTGACATAAACCATTGATTAAAAAAATACTTCAATACCCTATACATTAAGCATTCTCATTATGCATTTATTTTATATACTTACCAGAAAAGGCATTTACCTTTCCCAAAAGATAGTCAAAAAAGTCTTTCATGACACCATCTAATCAAAGTATGCTTTAAACTATTATCTCCTGAACAGTACAGAAGTTAAAAGGCATGCAAGTTATGTGATCCAACTAAAGAACAGCAAAAAATTTAATCCCAGCCACTAAAAGTCTCAAACAACCCAAAGGTAAAAGAAATAAACACACAATAAAACACCAGCAACCCCCTCCCCACCCCACCAGCAACAAAGCAAGCAAACAAAAACCTACAAGGTCTTCACTATCGGAAAAAGTATTTTTAGCGGTATAAAACATAATAGGAAATTGTATTAAAATGTTCTATAGTAAAAATATTTTTAAAAGATTAAATTTAGAGTATGTTAATTCTAAATACATAGTTTACATTTACAATATTATTTTAATATTATAGCTTAACATAATGAAAGTAGGAATTCTTGGATCCGACTCTTCAAAAAAATTCAAGATACTATTCCTTGCAAAAAACAATGAGTTATAGTGCTAAAAACCAGCCTGCGCTCTTGAAATTGGCTGACAACAGTTGACTAACTTTGCTAAACCTTTTTTTTTTTTTTTTCTTTTAAAACCAGAGAACAAACTCTCTTCTCGCAAGTAGGTAAGTGCTGGAGATACCAATAATGGAATATCATAGTCCTGTATCTGCAGGTTTCTGAAAAAAGAAAGTCATTCACATACTTTTTTTTTTTTTTTTTTGGTCATTGCAGGAGGAATTACTTAAGACACACGTTATCAGCTCACCAGGTTAAATCAATTTTATAAGGAACATCATTGCACTTTTTCTTCTTTTTACTTGTAATATCACTTTATGCAATTCATGATGTTTTACTTACAAATTTGCAACTACTAGCTTAACCTAGCTTTGTTTTTTTTTAAAACCACAGAAATGATAGAATTCTTTACATAACAGCATGATTCTGCAAAGGAAACAGAGGTTTCCAAGATATAATTCTGTTGTAAAACCGACAATAATGCAGTATGGACACATCCATAAGTAGGCTTAAGAATTATAGGTAAATCACTGTTGATTTTCAGTTTGCCTCTTTCTAAGTCCATTTTTGGGAAAGCTATTGTGACCGCTAAGTCAACAGTCACTTGATATTAAACAGTGCGTTTGAAAATCTTTCCCAACACCTCTCCTAACAGTATTAGTACTGTTAGCATCATCACAAGAATGAATGCCGGCCCAGGATGTGGAGATTTTCTTCTTTCAGAATCCTGAGCTTACACATTTGAAGAAGCTGGTAACATGATACGAGAGGCTGCACAATACTGAAATATTAGTATTCCCAGACATCCAGACTTCTGCTCACTTCTAAACTTCTCACTTATTCACAGGTTTTAGAATTCTTCGAAATACTTTGTTAATACCTGTCCCTGTAAGCACGGCAATGAAATTGTTGTAAATATAGCCCTTGCAACAAAACTGCACCCAGTTAGAAAAGTAAAATATTGTTAACATTAAATAATGACTCATTTTTAAGTCACTGCTTTCAGTATTTAAGTTAATTTGATTTTAACTTAATTGTAGCATCTTTGTATTTTAGCTGTAAAGTGTGAGCAAAAAACCTTTTAAGTAGCATTCTCTTGTTCCTTTAAGATAAAGAAGCAGAACAGCTTTTCAATCATAACGGTTACAATATACACAGAGAAGTAAAACAAGGCAGGTTCTGGAAGGAACACACAAAACAAGCAGCATTCTAACTAAATTTACATTTACTTCAGACTTAAGCTGGAAATTCTCAATGACTTTGCAGTTATGGCCCTAGTTATAGGCTGGGCTCTTTTTTTTTTTTCTTAAAAATCGAGGTACTAACCTGCGAACAAACTTGGAAGTTATCTTGCTTATTATACCAGTTGATGTCCCTCTTCTAGCATGTGCAAAAGCACCGGTTTCATGTGATGGTGAGGCGGGCGGTCCATTGTAAGTGGCATTACGCCGCTCCCTTAGCTGCTCACCATGGAAAGTGCTTCGACTTGAACTCCCCCGAGGAAAGCGGGTTCGGTCTGGAGTGGTAGTGCTAATACTATGAGCAGACGGGGAAGCAGCAGGCACTCTTTGAGTTGCACTGCTGGGAAAACAGAAGCATAAATAAAGAGAAAGACTATGCTAGAAACCCTCCTACATGACAACCATTTCTCAAAGATAGGAAAAAAACCCCTGCTCGTGGTTCTGTTTTTTAAAACCTGAATCTGCTACTGATTTGCTGTTATGATTCATACTTAGAAATAATCAAGAGATACTTTCAGTGTAAAGTCAAATCATCTCAAGCATTAAGAGCAGTTAAAAAAAAGTACACACAGATGATAGGACAAAGGAAAAAGGTAGAAAAGCCTGTAGTAAGATCTGAAAGTGTTCCCAGCCGTCTTCTGGAAAAATATGTTCATCAAAACTTTTAACCCACAAGCACTCCAAAAACTTAACAGGTATTTCTTAAGAAGCAATCAACCATCTGGCACAAATCATAAATAAAGCTATTTGGGCAGTTAATAGCAAGAACAACTATACTATGGTGCTTTTAGACAGAAATGAGCCTAGCAATTTACAAAACCAAGAGGTTAACATTTCAGTATTTCATTTGAATTTACATTGGCCTGTGCTGTATGGTCCTGTCTAAATTAAATTTTTAACTACTTTAATTTTCCCGAAGCTTCCAGAGGGAGGCAGTCAAGGAACTTTTTAAACTGTATGCAAACACATGCGATGAACAAAATCAGGCTTAAATCATCTGTTATACCCACACTACTTGAGTAAGCTATTGTTTTGAAACAGAATGCAACGTGACCGTTTCTAATAGACTACGAACATATTGAAGCATATCATGAACTGAACAACATTTCTATAGTGCACAGCATTAAAGAAATAATAAAAAATTTATTACCTTGGTCGGTAAGCTTCAGTGCCATCTTTGATGGTTGGCAGTGTAATTTTTATAGGGTGTCCGGAGGCAGACATGGACTTCTGATGTCGAGGCCGTGTTGATACAGAAGCTACTGTAGAGCCAGCAGAAGATGTGCTACTTGCAGACATTTCTGTTAGGCTTTTACCACGGCAGCAAGGCAGGAGGGATGGACAAATGAAAAGGGAAGATAAAAGTTAGTGTAAAACCCCACAGAAAACAGGGAAAATAAGAACTATCTTTTTTCTTTTATAACATAGTAAGTGCTGTTTAAATAACCAGAAGACTGAGTGACCAGGCTGCCTTAGTCAGCTGAAGTAAAGAATACAGAATTCTGAGAAAACTGTGTTCACCCATAAATCAAATTACCATAGATGTTAAATTAGGTCTTTTCATTCTTCCCAAGATTAAAGCTTACACACACATTATTTAAAGTAATGAAGGAAGACCACAAAGAGTACGTAGAAATAGTAAAAAATACTGAAAAAGCAATTTGCAAAAGACTGATTAAATACACTCTCTTTTTGTGAAGTGAATACCCTTATTTTCAGTTAAAATTAAAACACCTAAAACTTGAAACATTTGGAACTGCTGTCAAATTATCATTTGGAAGTGACTGTGTTTTTAAAGGACCAAGTTATGCTTCTCCTCTGGACTTTTCCATAGTGTTTTAAGGGAAAGGTAGTTCCCTCAGAAAGCCCCAACCTATGGAAGAGAAGGTCCAAGGCAGCAACCACTCAGCAACCACAAAAGCAATTCTGCTTTATTTTTTTCCCCTTATTTACAAAAAAGTTACCAATTTTGAACTTTAGGTAAGTGGTCAACATATTCTTAGGAGAGGGAAAAAAAAAATCCCTTCCATTCTGATTAAGTTCTTCCAAATGTCATCAGCCATTAAATAGTTAGGGGTGTTATATCAGTAAGGAACAATGGAAGACACACAAACCATAGGTAGCCTCACATCTATATTTCTAATCACTTTGTTCTCTATCATGGTAACACCTTGAAATGTTACATATGTGGAATTACTTGCACCTTACTACATGGCTGCCAGACGACTTTAGCAAGACAAAATTGTATTAATTTCTGAAAGACATTTTCAATACCTTTGAGAATGTCAATATGCCATAAAATGCCTCTGACAGTGACAGCACTGCAATCTGAAAAATCCTCTGGTTATCAGTACCTGGGGCTGCCATGCTGGATGTTTTCCAAAAGATAAAATCCCTATGGGCACATGATAACCAAAACCCCTCAACCTGCCTTCAAATAAGCACTGAAAGTGAAATAAAATTTTGGAAAGCTGTAAAAGCTCAGTCAGGAACTTACTTCTTGACAGAGACATGATGTAAAGTCTCCCACGACCCCAGGAAGGCGGCAGTGCTCCCCCCAGGCAAGGGAAGGCTCGTTCCTGAGCCTCGCAGAGCAGCACCTGCGCTGCTTGCCAAGGGGAACAAGATGGTCCGCTCTGCTTCAAGCAAAAACATTCTGTCCGTACCAGCTCTCTACCCTAACCACTGCTAGGCTGAGCCAACCCATTCAAGATACAGTTCCTTCCACCAGTACTTATATTTCTGCTTCCCCTAAGTGGCAAGGAAGGGATGAAAGCAGGGGCAAAACTACTGTGTTATTAATTTTTAAAACACAAGTCAAATGACTTAAGCCAAACTAAAGGTTTGCCTCTACAAGCATAAACTAAATTGCATTAATAAAGTATTAGCAACAACAGTCCCAAAGCAAAATAATATCTGTAGCAAAGAGGTAAAGATTTTGGATTAATAATCCAATGACACAAGATGTTCAGCTACACCAAATCCAGACTGAACTGCAACACAGCGTACGGTAGGAGAGGCAAAAATAGAACTGAAAATTCTTGTCTTTCATTTTTCAGGACATGCCCGAAGAACTGAGCATTCATTGAACTGATGAAAGGAACAGGGATTAAGAGTCAGCTGCCTTTTCAATACTATAGAAAAATAAAAAATTGTAAAATGAGAAAGTTCTAAATAAAATCCCTTCTCATTATAATGGTTTTACATCTACTGAAAGAAAAGCTTTATCAATCATTGCAAGATCAGAAAAAACTATTTTAGTGTATATTTTAACCCTCATTCTAAACAACATGTGTTATCTTTCTTTATAAAAAAGGATTGTTATAGAAGTTGTTCAAATATTTTAAACAGTATAAAAATTTGGAAAGATGCTTTTGAAAACACCCATCTAATAATTTGAAATTAATATTGAAAATTAGTTTTGTGCTTTTTAACATACCTCCTCCTTAAAGCAATTTAAATAGCTGTACTTTACAAATTCCATAGCTCCTAATTTTAATATAGGTCAACAGCCCTATACTTTTCCTATTTCCAAAATTAACATAATCTAGCAGTGATGCATTTATTTCATTCTAGGGATTTTTTGGTTCATTTTACCTTTAACTGTTTTATTTAAATAGCTTTAAAAAACCACAAACAAACAGTCAGAGCAGACTCTATTGCTTTAAACTAAAAGAAAGCCAAACAAACAAAACCAACCCCAAAACCAACCAACCAAAAAGGCAGCAGTTTTTATTACTCTCCATTAAAGCCAATGTTTTATTTTTCAGTCAGGTACAGGGGTTAACTGACACCAAGGATGAACAAAGAACATATTTCCAAAAAAGTAATTGTGGCACTGTTAAATACAAAAATATTTAACAAAACATACTAAACTGAGTGTAATTATCATCCCACATACAGATACAAATTGGTTACCATCACTACTAAAATATTACTGAGGCCAAAAAAATGATATTGAAAAGGATCAACAAGTTATAACAATTCAAACTTTTGGAGTGATTACTAGGAGAAATGAAAAAGGCTTAGGCTACAATGGTAGGGCAATCCATCTGAAGCTCTCCACAGCAGAACTGCCTACTTAGCTGTGGGCATAGTTATTTTGTGTTGTGGAACAACCCCTGCAATAAATGTGATTCCATAAAAAGAGGCAAAGGCAGATCTACACATTTAGCTATAAATTTCATCACAAACGTAGAAACTGCAGTGGAAGACAAGATGAAAACATACAGTCAGACTTAATGTATGTCACACCGTGCTTCATAATGGTAGTGATTAATTGCATAACCTACTACTACTACTACGCCTGAGTTCTTGTACCCAAATTAATAAGCAAGAAAAATTGAAGAATACCTGTTGTCCTTCCCATTCTGTATTGCAGAATAGCGATCTGAAGAACGTTCACAGACATAAGTGTTCCTCCTTGTCATTCCACTACCAGAAAATACATTACTCTAGAAGAAAATGAAGACTAAAATTAAATACTTTTTTCTACTATATATTATGTTGTACAAAAATGTAAGCATTGGAGGCAAATCAAAAGTTTCAGCTATTTATGTATATTCTTAATGTCTTCAAATGAACTAGATTAATCTATCAACACAAACCATTTATATCGTCAGCTATATTTTCCAAAAGCTCATTCACCACCTCATTACTGTACCATTGAGAGTACGCTAGAAGAAAACACAGAGAAATTTAATTTTGTTGACACTTGCTTTATTAAGTGTTATTATCGTCTAATTCCCACATACTGAGTTACTGAATTATTTCTCTCTGGGATCAAAGGAACAAACTGGAATCCCAGAGAACAGATCTATCTGGCTGTTTGAAAGGCTTCCCTGCGCAGACTAAGATGCCAACTACAGCTCCAGCCCTACAGTTTGTTGCCCCCAGTCAAAAGAATTTTCAAGATAAAAATTAAAAGATTATTGATCTGTGTCAGTCAACCCAGAAATTATCATGCAGATAACATGGCAAATAGCACAGAAAGACAGACCCGTTGATATTTATTGCTACAAGACCTAATTTCAGTTTCCATATGCTTCATAAAATACCTACAAACGTTCTCCTCCCCCTGCCATGCACAGATTAGCTGCTAAAGACTTACTTTCAGTACCTGACGTACAAGTCTCAGTTTTTAATACAGTACATATTGAATTTGGGGTGTGAGAGGTTCGCAGAGTGCTAACATTACATACTGACGCATGCTGGCAAAAGATTTCAAATACACTAACTGGGTACTGTAGGACATTGTGAACACTGCAAGATTTACTGTGTGTTTAGGTCTCCCTCATCTACAGCTTTTCAGTGTTACTATCACTCTGCAGAGAGTACTGAATAAACTGTTTCAAAGCCAATTCTTAAGGAAGATTAACAACTGCAGTAACTGTTTTTGAAAGTAAACTCTCCTAAGAAAGACTAATATGACTGAAGGTGATAAATATGTTTGTGAGAAATCCTGCCTTCCTTAGTATCATGTTATTCTCAGTGTTACACAAAAGTATTTTTAAGTTAAGCACATTAAATTAGCTTTGTTTAAGTGTTTGAGTTTTAAAAAACAAACTCACTTTTTTCTGTGTAAGCTGCTCAACCTTACGTACAGGTGCAACATCAAGACACCATTATTCCTTAATTGTGCCCACCACAAAGCCTTTCAAAGTCCCCAAAACAGTAACTGGGCTAAAAGTGTACAAATAGTGAAGTGCCATTAGCAAGTAAATCAATTTCTCATTCTTCGTAGCAAGGATGCTCCATTTAATTAGTTCTCACAAAGCAGAGAAATGCTTTCGACATATCAGCTTGTACCATACATGACTGTTATCAGCTTTGGGGCGATATAGTTTTGGGAAAGCTCAGATATGAAATCTCATCTTAGAAGACTTGAAGTTCCTGCATGCAACCCACACAGCCATAATTTCAAAGACTTGGGGGGGGGGGGGGATGGATTTTAAGATTTGAAAAAAATGTTTAAAACGTGGATGTATTGCAGTCACAGCCTGCAGAACATGAAGAGTTAAACGAACTTAGCATTTATTTTGTTTAAAGAGAATTCTAGCATAAATGCATATCATCTTCCCAGCATATCAAAGATGGGAGCCAGCACACAGAATGTCAAAGGACAATAAGAATTCCTGCTGCTCATCTACTGTACTAAAAGATGGCCAGAATTTTTTGTATTTAATACAGTGTGTCTCTTAAATAGCAAAGAATGTACTTGAATTTTCAATTATGATTCATGCATATTTCTTACTTTTTTTCCCTCACGTGAACTCTTAAGTAGCTGTTTATACACTATGCAATATTTTTTCATTGTGTGTCCTGAACACTGATACAACTGCACATGAACTTACACACAGCAAAGCAGATGCTTTCACATTAGGAGAGACAGACTCTTCTCTTTGGAACAAAGATGTCTGACGCAGTAATATGATAGCAGTTTGCAAAACTCCAAATTATATCTTAACAGAAGAACTAGCAAATTCATTTCTTACTACAAGAACCAGGTCGCAACTCAACATCAACAGGCACACACACTAGGGAACATGTGGGTTGCTCCCCTCACCCCATTTCTGAAGTCCAAAATGAAGTGGTTTCAGAAAGCCAGACAGACAGATTCACAGAGAAAAAAGTTCACAAGGGGTAGCATGTAGGATCATTCTGGATATTTCATCTGTTCAGGAAGACCCTCGACTTCCTTGTAGATATACAAGAGTCAGAAACCAGAAAAAGAGCACTCCGTATTGGCTCTGTTCTTACATTCTTTCCCTAAATATCCACTGTTTGTCTTCACAGATCTTCAGTTTGCCCATATGCAGACATTCTTGCACTTACTGTTATGTTAGTGTTTGAAAAAGTAAAGTTGTGGGGGGAAGGGAAAGGTTAATTTTAGAAGACATCCACTGTAGCCTATTTCTGTCTGCCAGTAAGAGTTACCAGAAATAGACTTAGTGGCTTATTCAGTAACCATTATGTCTACAGTAACCTTATGCTACAGATTTTGTTTAAATAGGGAAAAATAAATATAACCAGCCAAAAACGCACACACTCACACTGGGAACTGTAGTTGATTTCTTTCTTTCTGGACCCACAAGTGGACTTGCAGCCATCTCTCCTTTGGATCCCACTGTAGTGCTGCTAAGTTTGCGTGAGACATCTTTGTCCCAGTCTTCTTTCTGTTCACTTTCCACGCTATTTGCCTGAGCCCTTTTTGTGTATGACACAGCAGGAGGAATTGAGGGACCAACTGCCAAATGAAAACAGTATTAATAATACCTAAAAATAATCACTGCATTTTTCTTGGCCAAAATAGTCTAAATAAAATTCCCCAAGTCCAAAAGAAAAAAGCATTCGATCAACTATGACTGCAAACTCAGCACATTACCAACCTATTAAACTGAGCTTTGACAGCCTACGTTCTTTTACCCACTTTCTCTTCATTACCAATTTGCAGTTCAGAATTAGTATCTATTTCATATCAATATGTAAAACCTCAAAGAGTATTTTAATTCTCATTTTAAACCCATGTAATTTGTGCAATATTATAAAAAAAAGGAATTAAAGAATACTTTAAAAAATTTTTTAGTACCTTTTGCTGCATATCTCTTCCTCTAAACACTATGAAAGATGTTATTCCCCTGAAAACCCTAGAATTACTTAGTTTAGAAGCATGTTTATACTTGGAAAAATTAGTTCTTTCCCCCTCATCATTCTTTGAAATGTTTTGGGGCAAATCCTCCATCAGTAGAATTTTACATTCCCTTGAAATAAAATTACATTAGTTGATGATCTGCACAATATTGGTTACTTTTTTTGAAAAAACAACACCACAATAACACAGAGGGAGAATACTACTGGGAAAAAAATTAGAAAGAACAATGTACATTAGGCAGAGAAAAGGGCCAAATATTTTAGAAATATTTTTAGTGAATTGATAGGTCCCTTTGAGGAGAAGAAAAGAAATTACCTTTTGTTTAATGTTTTAAATATGCACTCCTTTTTGATGTAACCACTTTCACCTGAAAATGTTTCCTGATTATTTGGTAAAAATGTTGTCTCTTGGAAACAAACAATTTGGCCCCAACTCCGAATCTACCGATCAGCATAACAGTTTGCAGCCTTCTGAGTTTATCCAGACCAGTATTTTGCTATCACTTCCTAAACAGGAAACATCCTCAAGCTCTTATTTAGTGAGTCAACCAAGTAACAAGCCCCAAAAATTAAATCTGCAAATTACATTGACCCAGATTTACCATAGAAGCGTTGATACAAATAAAAGCATCACAGCAGAGCACGATGAGATACACAACAAATGCACAGAGTGGTGGACCTGCCAGGTTCACAAAACACTGCACATTCAGACTTAAATTGTGTATGTTACTTTACTTGTTGGAATGTCATCCCCACCATGATCACTGAACCGCCGTTGCTTCTGGTTAGTTGATATACTCCGCTGGACCTTCAGGTGAGCGGGAGACTGCACAGAACTGTTGTTGAGGTCACTGCTAGGACGAGACCTTTGACCCAAGTTGCTGCTGGACAAGGACTCGCCTCCTTCAAACTACAAGAAAAACAGTTTTTCAAAGCATAAGCAAAATTCAACATTACTAGTATGTATTTTTATGGGATAATAAAGTGGCAAGTTCCAATCAAAGGCCTTTTTAAAAAATTTTAAATTGTATCCAGAGTTTAATTTTCTTCAAGATTAAATTTTATCACTTCATCTGTGTTTAATGTGCTTTAAAAACACACAGCTAAAGCTAAGAAGATAATGAATACTTAAAATAAAATTAGAATAATCTTGACAGTAACGAAAACTGTGCTATTTTAAAACCTAAGCCAACAAATGGCTCCCCCTGCCTTTTTTTTTTTTTTTTAAAAGCTTGAAGAGCATTTATAGCTTCAGAACTGTTTCAAAATGCATCAGATTGAGTCAGAAGAACTAAAAAAGCAAGTACTACTGATTCAAGGATTCTTTACGACCTTCAACACATCTTTATAAGGTATGTAACTCAGCCACTCGTTGAAATCTAAGAAGCATAAGTTGTAAGAGCAGTGGAAAAGACAAATATCCTTTTCCAAGCAGTTTGAGTCAGAATCATTTTATACATATTCCCTCCATGCTCAGCCATCACAAGGGAATTCTGTTTCAGAGATGTTGTGGGAAAATGCACTCAAGGATGCACATATCAGATCTACACTATCTTAAAAATGAAGGAAGGCCAATGAAGTAGCAGGAAAAATATTCCTTCGAAAAGAAAGCCTTGGTCTTGGCTCGATTTCTTGAAAATCCCTGTGGTCCCAAAAGATCTACAGAACCCTCCAATTCCAAAACAGTCAAAGGATTTTCTGTTACAAATTTATTAATGACTACAATTAATGACAGCAATTATTTGTTCAATAATAAAATATACTATAATAGAGTATACAAGTGAGGAAGGATGAGTATACTTCTGAGAAATAAAGGATGTCACGTATTAGTTGGTAGATTAATAATTGCTCTAGTCAAATTAACTATTCCAGATTTTAACTGTAAACACATACCAGAAGAAGACTAGAGCACTTAAAAATCATGCCACTATAGATTAAAAGCTAGCTTTAAAAAAAAACAACTACTCAACATATTTACAAGCAAATGTGGAGATGCTATATTCAATGTTACTTCATATGGGCACTAACAAGATATCCAGGAAGATATGAAAAGGAAAAAGACATTAAGTTATCAATTACAAATTTTAAAAATTATATTAGAAAATAGTTCATAAAAAACATCAACAACCAGCCATTCAACCTAGCCAGATGTAAAGGGCAAAACAGAAGATATAAATTAGGTAGCACTTACTTCAGGTGGTTTTCTACCTAGAAGCAGGTAAGTAGCCATGACTTCATCGTACTTCTGGTTTACTAAAGATTCATGGATTTCTTCTCTTGAAAAGCCCATTGTGACCATAATGTCTAAAAGTAAGAAGAGCTAGATACATTAGCAGAATAAGTGCTTGGATTTACTGAGAACTTAAGAACAATGAAAACAGAAAAAAACCTTATGATTTAACAGGCAACTAGGATTCAACTCAAGCATCATCATCTTTGCTGTACAAAAATCAAAAAGGCTACAACTCCGCTCTTCTATTGTTATTTTCTTCTTGAAAACTCTCAACTATGTTATTCAACATAGTTTGTTATTCAACAAACAAATAAAACACTGGCAAGCAGAAACTACAAATGGCTACAGGGCCAACAGTATCTTTCTCTGACCATGGCGGATAAAAATTCTTGCCCTCATAACAAAATCTGTTTCCTTCTGCCTGCTGAATTCTGTAATCTCATTTATTTTTTGCTGTGCTTGTAGATTCATGTCAGCTCAGTGAAGTCACAAGAGTAGTTATAAGGGGAGCATTGTCATGAAATTTCTCATTTAAATAAAAATAAAACATTTTACTTCTATGACAAGATTGTATCTCAAATTCGTTAGAAGAGTTTGGTTTGATTTACAAGATAAAATTGCCTACGTACATCAGATGCATCAGTCTTACCTATTCTCTTGGTGTCATTAAAATCTGGTTCAGGCTCAGTATATGGCTTTAGTTCTTCTTCTTCATGGCCAACATTCATCCACCGATCCTTCATAATTTGCTAAGAAAAGAAATGAGCTGAAGGTCAATATGCCATTTACCGTACCTGATGAAATCTGTGTTAGCTGGTCTGAGGAAAAGCAACTTAAAATTCATAATAATCTGAATGCTGCTCTTTCCCTCCCACCTTTTTCCCTCCATCTTACAGTTTTTTCTTTCATCTTTCACATCCATTTCCTTCCATTAGTTCATTCCCCCCCTACTATTTACCCTTTACAATGCATGTCCCCTGCCCAAAATAGCAGAAAAGCTACCAAGAAAAAAACTGCTCTTCCAATGCACAAAAACCTTTCATTTTCTATCTTTCATTTCCACTGTCTCTGAATCTCACCTTGCTGAGTGCCTGACACTCATGCCCTAATCTTGGTTAAGATGCCTAGATGTTACTACAGTACCAACTCTATCACAACAAACAACTCCTCTACTACACACAAAGGAAGTGTTTAGAAACTAAGGAGTATTTCAGGAGCATGCCGATGCTTCCTACAGTCATTTGTTTCAAGATCGTGATGCCAACTGGTCATTTTTTCCTATGGATCTTCTCACTGCACTTGACCTAAATATGTTCACAGTTTGGCTGGAGGGAGAAATACCTCTTAACTCTCTCTATGCCATGCAGATATTTAAAGATCTTTCCTGCATTCCTTGCGTGGCCTGAATCTTTCATATGCCTGCAAGATCGATCAGCTATCGATCGATCCCTAACCACCACAAATTCTCCTTAAGGACACATTAATCTTTTTTAAAACAGCTAAAACAATATTCCCTCCTACAGCAACAAGCACACATGCCTCTTTAGGGACAGATGCTAATATTGCTCACTAGGTTGACAGAAGAGTGAAACAAGTGCCAGCAAGTCAAGTTTCCCACAGGCTCCAAATCTGCCTTACAAACACCAAATTAAGTTATTTCTCACAAAGAGCAAAAGACTCAATTTTCCATTGATATCACCAAATTCTTTGTATGTAGTGCTGCTGCCAAATTACAGACCCAAGTAGCTGTATCCTTACAAGAACAATACCGAACTTTGTACTTTGGCCAGTTAACATTTTGTTGACAGTAAGACTTAAAGAGTTGTTCAAAGTTCTGCCCCAGAATTGATTTTATAGCTTTTGAGGGGGATAAAGAGGGTGAGATTGTGAACACATACTGTTATATTGCATTCTGGCACACAGACTCGAGTCTATTTGACAAGAGACTTTGGTTACGTATTTGTAGCCTCGCAGTAACATGGTAGATTCCCCAGAGTACTGTGCAGTACCTGCAAGTAAATTTTTTTTAAAGATACCTTTAATTAAGTCTAAAGTTTAAGCATGATGAGGTGTTTGGATGACAGGAATCACACTGCTCAAATCCTACCTCCCTTTCGTGATCCTTCTTGAATTAACAGGCAAACGCAACAATTCCCACTTAGAGTTTTTCACGTCTCTTCAGTAGGTGGATCTATAGTTCAATGTAATCTGTTCTAGGTTTCCATCTGTTAAACATCCAAACTTTTGGTAGCTTCTGGCTTTTAAATACATGATCTCACAGGCGTACTGAGTTATTGTACAACTCAAAGCAGGGTCATACAATCAAGCATTTTGAAGTGACACCAATTATCCAATTCCAGGATCAATATTACGTCTGTGCAAGTTCAGCTGGGCTTTGAGTCAGCTGACTAGAAAGCAGCAGCCTTGATCAGGGTATTTAAAGATCTGACCCGAACTGTATTTTTTAAACATCAACCCAAACTGAATTTCAACCAACTAGATATTATTGATGAGGTTTCCCTCAATTTTCAGGAAAGCTACCTAATAAAAATCTGACCTGGCTCAAGACTTGTCTGTCTCAAAGTTATTTGCTTTATTAGTCTTTGTAAGCATAAATCTGCTCTGTGGGAATTTCAAATAGTGTTGCTTTGCAAAGAATTGAAGACTGGGACAGGAGGAGTAATTTGTTGAAATCCTGATAGTTAAGAGATATCCACCTATTTTCTGACAATGAGTTTTTCTCATCTCTTCCTGAGATGATTTACTCTTTTACAACAACATTCTCTTGCTTCTGAAGTTTTTCCTCTCTGCTGCAACCATCAAAAAGTCTAGGTGAACTCTTTTAACAAAAATTTGCCTGGTCTTTACCAGAGGAAAAGTGCTCAGCCTAACCCATATGGTGCTGATCCCATGTCAGTCTCAGCTTCGATGCTAATGTAACTGACAGCTGTCCTATTGCAGGGGAACTGAGCGGGTGCATGGCTGGGACCGAGCAAATAATTAACAGACAAAGCACAAGCAAAGATCCTCCTCACCTAAGATGACATTGTCTTTCCACTTCTAGAAACTTCTAATAAATATATACTTTCGTTCTAAATATGCATTTTTAGAAGTGCTCAGCTTTCTAATTCAATAAACATGATTTCAGGAACATTAATTTAAAAAAAGTTTGTGATGTCTCTATCCCACGATAGGATACTGATCAATGCCTGTTATCATCAGTATTCTGGTAGTGGCTCAAGACCCCTTGTCACACGTAACATTTACTCTCTCTCTTCCATACAATCTGACAACTACGCTGTTCCAGTGAGGCTGCTGTCCAACACCTCTCTCCAGGGACAAGAATTTTAGAACAGGATAACACTACAATATCTAGAATTAAAGTGAAATTAGATCTGAAGAGAAACTGCTGAAAATCCAGAGGAAAGTTCAATAAATGGGAAATCTATTTTCCTAAAACTTAAACATGACAGGAAAAAAGCACGACCTTTTACCATCTTCGAGTGACTGCACTCTATCACTATGTCCTCTAGACAGTAACAAATACAACATAATTAATGAATATCAGCAAAGTAGAAGCCACCATTCTGTATTCTCTTCAGCACAGATTTTATCCAAGTTAAAACTATTCATACCAAGTCACAAACCAGTATCAGCTTGAAATCAGTTGCATGCAGACAGAGCTCAGTACATGCATCCTTCCTTGCACAGGTAGCATCCATGCAGGAAGCCTAAGTCATGCCACTACAAATAAAAAGCTGCTTAAATGGGATTTATTCTCTGGAACACCATCCACTGCTGCACAAGTACGCACAGAAAGATGAAACAAAGGTCGCTGGTGATTAACTCATGCAAATACTATTTTAAAATGATTCTATTTATCTTCTGCTCTACTTTCATCTCTATGGTAAGTAACTGTTATTTTAAAAAGTCTCCCTTTGTTAAAGACTTCGCAAAATAGAACAGAGCACCTTTTGGAGTGAACCCTTCACAAAATATTTGTTAAATATCAGCTTCAGAGTTACCCAGCAAGTACATTCCATTACAGCAAATGTGAACAAAACAGCCCCTTAAAAACAGAGCCTTTTAGACACCTTACAAATTATGCACAGATCTTCTCTGCATCCCACCAAGACAATGTAATTTACTAACCAAACAAAAAAAACAAACCAAAAATACCACCAACAAACCCAAAACAAAACAAATAAACCCAAACCATAACTCAGTAGAAATCATCAAAACAGATTTTAGCTGATGGACACAGCAGATATTATACATATTAATTTTCCAGCTATTAAGAAACAGAGGTACCAGAAGGAGGAAAACAAAAGACTGTACAGAAATGACTAGCAATTATTAGCTTATCATTCAAAGGGTTCTTAGCGTTTATCTGTGTTATGGCACTAAAACAAACAGAAAACCCACATAGTTTTCTATCACAGTTATTCTTCCTGTCTCTATCCTTTTTAAGAAGTCATGCTAGAAACAGTAAGTTACGTCAAAAATGGTTATGGTACTGCCTGCTGTTGTTTTTGTTTTTCTGAAAAACTCCAAGCAGAAGGTATTCACAATCTTGTCCTGCTTTCCACACATTTTGAACTAGCTCCATTATCTGACCAAAACAAGTGGGAGCAGTTTGCACTTTGACATGCTCTTAAATGATAGTCTTTAGTCAGCTACAATTAAGGTTAGACTGTCATTAACACTGTATTTTCAAGGCTGCACTGTTTCTGGGACATTTTCTCTCTTTTTTTTTTTTTTTTAAAAACATGTCTTTTGGGCCCTTAAAACAGGAAGAAAGTACCTATCACGAAAAATAGAGAAGTCTTAAGCAATTATTGTATTGTATTCTTTCTTAATCTGAAAACGCTTTTTTTTCCCCCAAGATAAAATAACTTACTTCCAAGCTGCCTCGTTTTATTGGGTTCAGTACTAGTAGCTTCTTAAGTAGATTTTCACAGTCTGTGGACATATAGAACGGAATGCGGTACTTCCCCCTCAGTACTCGCTCCCTCAGTTCCTTTAAAACAAAGTTTTAAAAAGTAAGCCTACCAATGACATAGAAGATTTAAAGAGAGTAAAAGCCAAGCTTTCATATTATAATTGTACCTTTAGATTCTGGCCATCAAATGGCAATGATCCGCTTACTAATGTGTACAAAATCACCCCAAGGCTCCACACATCCACTTCGGGACCATCGTATTTTTTTCCTTGGAAAAGTTCAGGAGCAGCATAAGGCGGGCTTCCACAAAACGTGTCCAGTTTATTACCAACTGTAAATTCATTACTAAAACCAAAGTCTGCAATTTTAATGTTCATGTCTGCATCAAGTAGAAGGTTTTCTGCCTAAGAGAAATAGAAGAGGAAAAGGACAATTTATGTATCAGAATAAGATCAATATATTACAGTGTATCATTTATCAATAAATGCAGGAACATTTCTTTTTCTACAATCGTTCCCCATCTGTATCTTTCTTGAAGATCAAAAGAAACTAACCCTCCTGAATATATTAGAAAGATTGAAAATGATCTATGCTTACTCAGGAAAGTACCACTGTTAAAAAAAGCTAAACTGACCTGGAAGTCAACTAGTGAATTAACTATGAAGATTTTTCTTTTCTGGAAGAAATAACTTAGTTCAACTTTAGACTGAAGCATCTAGACATCTCAGGATAGCAGTTTCAGCTTTTGACAAGGTTCATGCCAACTTCTGATGCTGACGAGTGTAAATATAATTCCAGATAGCATATACCATTTTGGTGGGGTGAATGATAGGAAGGATTTAAGACTTTAAAAGAAGATCTCTTCCGCTTACAAGATGAAACAGTTCAAGCTATGTGCTGTATCTTAGCATTCTGTACCAAAAAATTATCTCCCCCTTATTATCAGTGTTTGCTTTAGCAGTAACACCACCAAGGTGTTTAACACTCATTGTGTATAAAAAAAATGCATGTATATATACATCTAATATTATTAATGCCTGTACAGCGATCATCATGTGGACGCAGTGCATCACATACATAGATGCAAGTATTCAGGAACCTGAAGAGTCAGTAAACAGTATCTTATACTTAGTATCACAGGTAGGTCAGAAGATTAAGAGTGAGATTAGAGAAATACTATTACATTACTGGAAAAAAATAAAGTGCATTTCTCAAAATGCAAGGTTGCTGTGCAAGGAGTGCAGCAGAACTGGGCAATGTCTACTCCTATAAGAGCACCCTGTCTCCTGATCTGCGTATCAGCAACACAGGAGCAGCACTGAGCAGTGTAGGAATCTTTTTTCAACAGGAGGACAGATGTTAGCCAGAGCTAGATTCACCTAATTGCCAAACATCAGTCTTATAAGTGAACACAGACACCTCTCATTGGATGCTGTGCTCAGAACTGAGTCCAGAAAATAAAAGTCTTAGTTTAGGATCTGAGAAGCAGCAATCAATTTGTTAGTTGCTTTGATTAAACGGGATTTTGTTTGGGCTTGTGTGTTGGTTTTATTTTTAATAATTTCACTTACACTCAATGAACAGGAGACAATTAGCTACCAGTATATCAAGCAATCACCATGTGACAGAATTTAGCCTGTATCAGTAGTAAAATACAGCCCGTTTTTACAAACTAACTATCCTGGAAAATATTTTATTTTCCCGATTCATGACCTGTAATCTCAGCTGGTTCCAGCTGATGGGCCTGCAGACTGGCTCGCAGAGATGTTTTCCAGATCTGACAGCCTTCTACATTACCACACAAAGACTTCATTTTCCTTGTGATGAAAACATTACTGTCACTGCAGCTGCTCTGCAATTACAATAGTCCTCCTAGCTCAACAGTACTCTGTAACCCAAGTACCCCATGCTTTTAGGTTCCTTACTTCAAACAGAAACAACCGAAAAAAACCCTTTCAAATATGCCAAACAGAAAGACTACGCTTTTGTTGGTTACATGTTCAGAGCAAAAAGTATTAACAGTCACTGAAAAGTTAAGGTATGTTTTGTGCATCACAGGATGAGCAAAGTTGGAACTGGTTATAGCCCTTTCTATGCAAGCTGTTTGGAATCACAGAAAATTAAAAGGAGACCGTTTAAGTACCCACGGGCCTTGCACTCCCTCCTCTTCTGCCAGAACAGCCTGGACAAACTTGCACGTTTTCTTACACGTCTTCCTAGTCTAGTCTGAAGTAACTTATATTTGATGGAATTTACCCTTTCTGTTATTAAAGCCACAAAGGTTTACCAAAAACCTCCAAAGTGGTGCTAGACCTCTGCCTCGCGGTGCTAATGTCAGTTGGCTAGCATGTTGATACCACAGAGAAAGTCAATAGAAGCAGATGTGAATGCAGACACAACTTTAAAGCGGCTTCTTCCTTCTCTGCAGCTCTGTGAGAAGAGTTTTATGTGAGACGGAGATGACACATAACATTTGGAAAGGAGAGATGAAGTGAGAACACCTCCTTAAAGTCACCTTTAGCCCTTTTTTCTTTGGGGAATGTATTTTTCATTGGCTAGTCTGAGTGGCTCTCAACCACACATAACACTGAACTTTTCACATGAGTCTAGTGTAACTTCATCCAAGAGAAGACAGAGAGAGAAAAACAAACATTATTTTGCAGCCTGCCTGCCTGCCTTGCAGATAGGAAGGAGATCAGCAGCAGAGTACTTGTGACAGATGGTGAAAGGGATTGCACATAAATGCTGCAAAGCAGTTTTGGATAGTCCTGTGAGCAATGCAGTGAGCTGTATGTGTGCTATGGAACTAAGAAATGAATGAGGGGTGGAAGCTGTAACAGGATGCTAAATAACTGCAGGGGTTAATGCAGTAAGACTCAATAATATTGCTGGGCTGATCAAGCCAGTGCCAGATAAGCATGAGGAGGTGGCTGGCTCCCTGCTCCAAGCCAAGTATAGGGCTGAGACAACCAGTGAGGGTGGCTTGTCCAGCCAAGCCAATAGATCCCTAGGTGCAGCCTTCTAGAAAACTCAACAGTGGACGCAGTAAGCTCCAGGGAGCTTGATGAAACATTCAGAGGCTCCAAACCACCATGCAAGATAGGAGAAATTTTTTTTAATCACTATGTTGATGAGATCTAACCCTTTCCTTCCTTGCATTCTGACTTCAGAGTACTGGCCAGGCACCTCCATCATCAGGTGACGATGGTCCTGGGGCACTCAGCAGAAAAGGATGTTATTATCCAGCACCATATGCACATGCAGGAGCTGGCAGATGGACAGGTATTAGGGAACAGATTTGTAAGGAAGAGGTTGACAGCATGCTGCAGTGTATTATAAGAAAGCTAAGACAAAAGATACTGGTGAAAAAAAAAAGCTTTTCACAAGTATTAGATACATTAGTAAAAAGGAACCTACACCAGTGCTTTCTTTGTAAACGTACAAAGACATCACAGCAAGAGCACAAGCCAAGTTTTAAGCGGGAGAAGATCTTGTGTCCAAGTCTCATGATATCTAAACTTGGCATGAAGACGCTTCAGACAGAAGGCTTAGATTGTACCTGCAACTGCTGAACTCTAACATGATCTGTTATGTTTACACAGATATATTACTGAAAGCATCAAAAAAAGACAATTCAACTAATTTCTGTTTACCTTCAATTTACTTTTCTGCCTGAATGAAACACTAGAGTATAAAGCAGAAGTTCAAATGGATTAAAAACCTAACATATTTCTTATGAATCACCAAGGAAAGACCATTTTATGTATCTTGCAACATATTTTAATGGAAAAGATTTTAATTAAGTAGTGCTGAGTGGTATCATTGAACTTCTGCAGCTTCTGTGGGTAGATATCTGCACGCCAGCAGGTATAGTTCTTTGGAGAGTATGTCTTTCTCTTCAAGCCAAAACTGGAATGAAAGTAACACATGCTCTATTCTTGTCTCTCCTCTGTTCCAACAGGCAAGCTACATTATTTTTGCGCTTCAGAAAAGTGAGAATAAAATACAAGTGATAGTTCCCTCATTTGCATGTTTGAGGTATTCAGAAACAGTGGCAAGGACAAGCATATAAAATGAAATTAAGTCTATACTGTCAGCCAGCAAAATGGAAAACAAGTAACAGCCTACCTTAAGATCACGATGAACTATGCATTTCTGATGACAGTACTGCACAGCAGATACAATCTGAAACACAAAGATTATCAGTGAGATGTTTTATTTCAGTCTCAGTCTAAGTTTTCATATATAATTTAGTAGTTTGGCTTCTGATATGATTCAGTAAAACAAAAGAAATCAATAAATAAAGCTTTCATTTTAGAAAATATTCATGTAAGTTTCATTAAAGCTCAAATACTGAAACTAAAAAGTTTTAGTCCCTAAAAGCAGCTCATCTTCTTACTAAAAAAAAGTTTAATATATACCCCTCAAGGTAACAGGAGAAACATCTGTTTTAAATGCAGATCACCCAACAACAGTAACTATAAAAGGAAAAAATTCCATCCCTCAACCCAATAGCTGGATGTACCATCTCAAATTTTATCTTCTGAAATATTTGCAGCATACCTCTGCAATTCATCCATAACAGAATAGTTAATTAAACATTTTCATACACATCTTTTATACATATGTATAACAAAAAACAAGTCTGAAGCAGCAAGTTAGAACCATTTTCTTTACATGTTAATTATATACCTTAATTCTGAAAAATACCAGATTTTGTTTATTTATCTAATTAAAGCTTTTAAAAAAATCACTAAAAACAGGGTAAGAAAAAGATTAAGATGAGAAAGTTTGTAATAAGACTATAAAAACCTGTTACAGAATACCCTTCATACAAAACAATGTGACATGACACAGCAATATATGTCAGCGTATCAACATCTCCAGATAGAACATCTGTTTAATCCTTTTCTGAATATTTTAGAATTTAAATCTCAAGTGAGTCACAATAAAAAAACCGTGGCTCTTTCTTAGGAACATCCACTAAAAAAGAATGTAAAGCAGTCTTACTATTTTTAGACAGTACGTAGGAAGCAGATATTTTTCTCTTCAGAGATTTTTTTCCACTCCAGCTTTAATAAACATTATCACACCAATGAATATTTTTTTAACGTAAAAGAAATATGCTCACATTCATGTCTATCTGAAAACACCATAAACAGAAACAAAAGAAAGAGTGAATGTTAATTTCATACCTGCCTGAATTTTGCACGAGCCTCTTTCTCTTTCATTCTTCCATGTGCAACTAGGTAGTCAAATACTTCTCCTGACACGACAAGGACAAAACATCAGTCCTATTGCCCAGGTTTTATTCTTGACTGTCATGCACAATCAAATCATGCTTGAAAACAACCCCCTCACCCCCGTTCTTGAAGGGAAAGGAAATAGAAGCAGCCAGGAAAAATTCATTTTTACTGTTTGCATTGGGTTTAATTTTTCAAATATATAATAGTCAAGAAATATAAAATGGAACCCTTCATACTGCAGCTTCTTCAATTTTTAAAATAAATTTACTTAAAAACACTGAAACAAAAGAAAATTTACTTCAATCATGGAAAATATTCACGTTGCATATAAGACACAGTGGGAAACAGCTAGCGTCTTATGTACCAAATTTGTTTTGCATATCTCTAGTGGCTTCACTTAACAGTACCTGTATTGTCTTTCCCTTCTTGTTCTTTTTCTAATAGAGCTGCTCAAATGCCTTTCAGATCCTCATCTTTGCACTGTCTGATGAGCAGCCTGTCCTAGCTGGTCGCTAGCCCTGCGCTGGATTCCCCATTCACATGCTAAGGAGCTTCTCAAGCAGGTACCCAGTATCGCTCATGCTCTTTATGACCCAGTAGGTGCCCTTTCCCGTGTTCCTTACTCCCATCCCCTGGCCCTGCCTCTCCCTGTGCTTTGGCACACATTTTCAAGATAAAGCGAGGGGCACCAGTGCTTGCCTAAATATAGCCAATAAATACCGAGTCAAGTTTTTGCCAGAATCAGAAGCAGATTATCTCCTGATATTCCAGCAGAAACCTCAGAACAGAAACTACCCTTAAGCACAAACCTAATAGTTTACAGAATGTGATGCAAGCAAGAATATCTGCCCTGGGAGGTCTGCTAGGACTGTTGCAAAGGCCGGATTGGAATAACCCATTAACCATAAAATCCTTAAATTGTTCATAGGCATGCAACTGGCATGGCTTTCCATATTTCAGTTTACCCTTAAAGCAGAAATAAGAATCCACTTACCCCCACTGGCATATTCCATTACCAAATACAATGTCTTTTCAGTTTCAATAACTTCAAATAATTTTACTGCAAGAAAAATGAATAAGGGAGAGATTGCAGCAGGGAGCAAAAGCACAGCACAAACAAAAAATTATACTCACAAAGCGAGTATCATTTATGGCTAGTGATAACACTAAACCATACAAAAACTTTATATCCCTTAGGTTAGCAATCTTTTGAGGGAAAAAAGCAAAATTAATTTCTTTATCATGTTTTATAAATAAAGCATATTAATTCACAATTTCCTCAGAAGTTTATGCACACTGTACAAACACGTTCATGCTGAAATTAGTGTTTAATTTGACACAGGCAACTTTGAGACCATACAAACCTTCCCTGTTTCACTAGTAAACTGCTCCCAGTTAGAAATCTGAGATTCTGACCAACTGAAAACTGAGTGGACACCAGTTAAGTCTGGAAGACTTTCCTCAGACTGTAATAGTAACCACTCATTTAAAACAAACATACCCCACCACCACCACCCCCAAGAAAACAAAAAACAGCAGAAGGTAGGAATGCTGGAAAAGCAACAAACAATTCAAGGGATGAGAAGGGAGTGCCTAGCATGTAATAACTTGTACGCCTCGTCCATACCTTGTATGCAACAAGCCCTCTGGCCAATTCAGGACCATAAACTGTCTCTGGAACAAGACTGTCCAGCCCTCCTCAGCCAGAAGAATTGTCATCACAAAGTAGGGCCCTGAAGCTGTGGGGTAGGTGAAAGAACTAAAGCAGAAAGGGAAAATTACATACTTCGTAATTCTAATTTTCTGGAAATATCAGTCGGCGGGAGTCTTTCCTAGACTGAACTAATCGAGTTTTGCTACCTTCACCTAAGAAATTCATGCTTTTTGGCCTCAAAAATTTCAATGGACAGAGGAGAGTTGGGGCCCACAACAGACCAGAGCGCTCAGCATCTCCTACTTTGTGTTAAGGCTTTCCTGAGGAGATACATGCTCAGTCCAGAGCAAAATTCTTGTTTCAAGCAGAGTCAATAAAGGAGGTTGGACAATGATGCATTTACTGAACACTCATTGTCTTATTATCTCAAAAAATTTTAACGAACAAAAGCATAGCTGTAAAGTATGTTCAAATAAAGCCAAAGAGTAAAATGTAAACAGTATAATAAAAAAAAGTTTGCAGAAATGCAGGGCTCCTACCAATATTAGGATGATTCAGTATCTTCATTATTCGTACTTCTCGAAACAACTGTCAAGGAAGCAAGACAATTTTCTTAAAGTGTGCTTATTAAGGAAAAGTTATTAAAGATATGCAATTTTAGATGGCAAAATGGAACAGAATAAGCCACAGAAAATAGCATTAGCATAAAATACAGATAAATATGGTGCAGTGAATGCCAGAAAATGTAATCTACATCTTATACATTATATAACAATAACCACTACGAACTACATATCAAAAAACAGACTAATTTTTAAGCTTTATACAAACAGACACAGATAACTTTTATAGCCCTTTCCAGAGTTTCACATTGACCAAAACCAACAGATTATTCACACAAGTTTTATCTCTTTGCTCTGATTTCTTTGGTGACACTGGCAAGTTCCGTTAACTACCCTGAATACATATAGAACTGTGGGTGCAAACAGAAGCTGTAGTACTACAAAAAAGTTGAACACACAAATGTTAAAATGGAATTAGATACCAGGAATCCTGATGCCCCCCAGTCTTGCCACCACACAGAGGTGAACTGGGCAAGTTCACTTTTCTCACAACAGTGTATCCCCATTGCCAGATCTATTTACTGTGCTGCATGCTCTTTAGTCCCATACTGGACTGAAGTAGGATGCTGAAATGAAGGAAAAGCAGCTCCCTGGCTTCAGCATAATGCTTAGCATTTTGGAAACCTTGTAGTGCTATATCCTCCTTATAGAGAAACTTGGCTCAACACAGAAGTGTGTTGGTGCTGTTCTGCTTGTCTGATGCCTCAGAGGACATCACTCCCTCCATTTTCAAAATTAGTCCCATTTGTTCGGATGCTACCTTTGCCAAAGGGTACAACAATGCAAGCCAGAGACCGAACACCACCTCAAAGAGTAGCACTTTCGTTTCTATTTTATGATGGCTGAGGCTACAAGCTAAGAGAAATTAAAATTCTTTTGCTTAGACACCACTGATTTTTTTTACTCCATTTGTGAAACCTAGTCATAACATTTCTGAAATTCTACATTTATTCTACAAGTTAAGGCTATAGAGCAACATATTTTTGAAATTCAGCTTTTGATCAAGTAATAGCATCGCAGTTCTACATTTACATTACTTAACTATTTTCAAGCTAGTTACTATCCACTTGCCTTCTAATTGCCACTAAAACCATTTCAGAAGGAAGCAAAGACTAAAAAAGCATTTCTCTGAGAAAACACGAACAGTATGATGCAGTTTGGTTGTGTTCAAAATGTAACACGTGGGTATGTAATACTATGTACTAGAATTAACTTTAGCAAATATTCTCTTCTCCTCATAAAGCCAGTTATTCCCATGAAAAAAGCAACACAGCAGGCTGTTCTTTGTGCATTTTTTTTGCTTTTCTAAGTATTTGAATTTGTTGCACAAGAAGTTTCTCAACTAAATCAGTAACAGTCAGAAGCTAAACCAATAGATGGTACAGCTTCAAACAAGCTTCTAAGCAGGTATGTGGAAAACCGCAATTCCTGCCAGAATATTGGAAAGATATTTCATAACTTCACAGTATTAATCCTGGTATAAGAGTTACAGCAGTGAACGCAGGTCTTCATAGCAGGATTAAAATATTAACACTTCTGTAAATAAAGTAATTTCAGATATAGGAAAAAAAGATCATTAAGAATCACAATTTTATTTGTAATGTGAAGCGCATAGTAATGGGAGGAAAGATGTACATTATTCAATATTCTCACAGGATTTAGAAGGTCACTAATTGGTTTAAGATTCAAATTGATTTCACAATGACATGAAATTTTGTTCCACATAGTATGTAATTATTCCTTCCATAAAGGAAAAAGCCTATCAGGAAATGGACATAAAAGTCTATTTTCCTCCAGACAGAACATTACTGACCTCTAGCCTGATGCAGATACTTTGTCATATGAACGAAACATTTACTGGCTCTGGTTCTGAATAGAAGACATCACCAGGACCCAAAATATGGGCTTAGGTTTATCCCATACAAATGCCAATAAATTTTTTTGCAACATCTTGTATTATATATATCCTGTTCTCATACAAAAGCAGGTATGCAGTCTTGGTAGTCACCATGAGTATCTCAAGAGGAAGTAGTTAGTCTTGACCTTTTGAAAGAAAGCAGCTATTCTAAGGCAAATTCTAAATGAACTCAAAGTCACAAGGTGAATCTGGATATTTTCTTGCTGGTTAGTGGCTCTGAAGTGGTTATCTTGTTTCTTTGGGGATTTTTACTCAAAGACACTTTTAATGTTGGTTGAAATGTGTTTGCATGCTTAGAGCAAGAACTGGACAAGGCTGAAGCAGCCAAAGTTATCTTAGGTAATGCTCATCCACACAAATCACATCAAGCATAAGTTGAATGGAAACTGGCTAGTTTATTTTACAGCAGAATGGTGCCAGCCTCCCTACAAACATATGAAAGCAGGAAAAAAGAGAAACCAGCACAGTAAGAATTGAAAGAATAGTTGAAATCTTGGAATCTACCAGCAGTTACCTGCTGACTAAATGGCTTGCTCTGAGAAAAAGGTTAAAAACCCCTAAGCGGTTGTACTCCCTACAAAACTCCTCTCCCAACTGCCTACCCACTACTGAAACTCAAGCACAAAAGTTGCCTTCTTCATCAGGAGATCGGCATTCCCCTGAAAGTCTATGTTTTGCAGTTGTTATTGGCTTCTGACAGGTTTCTAGCAGTTGTTTACTGGGAAACTGATGTTTTCAGGCCTTTTTCTGAAGTAACTCAGGTATAGGCATCTTGCAAATTAGGCAGATGTAACTTACATATTTTATAATACTGCTACATAACTAAGTCAAGCAGCTTTGCTAAAGCTGCTTGGCATGACAGGTATCTTCCAGCCCGGGAAGGCTGGAAGAAAGAAATTGTTTGAAAGACTGGAAGAACTTAAATAATTGAACAGCACTGTGTAGAGACCACAAACACAGCCACACTTTGTGGCTACACCTTGTGTAGTTCCTGGCCCGTACAATCCCAGGGAACGCTTATGGGTCTCTCAAATGCAGAGCGGGGAAAAAGAGCAGGCAACCTTATTTTAATACAGACGTTCAGAACAGCAGAGGGGGAGTGGGATGGAAGTTGGGCAAATAAACTGTTCTCTGGAGTCCTGGTGTATATTCAGGATTTTATTTGGTCCAGTGTAAATGCATATTTATACAAATTAAGAAAATGCCATTGTTCACTCCTCCAATTTTCTCTCACAAGAGAGGAACAGTCTAGAAAATCTCTGAACAATGGATAACACTTGACTAAAAAAGCATTAACAGTATTCAAGTATCAGGGTGCATTATTTTACATTGCAAGTCTGCATTCCATGGAGCACTACTTTGAAATATATCTCCCCCCTCATCCCCATTTCCCCTTGCAGAAGTTTGCTGGTCATTAACACTACTTATGTCAATGTGTTTATAAATAGATATTTGTAAACAATAGCCACTACACCCCCTCAACAATACCCAGAATACCTCTATATGCAAAGGACGAGATGTATTAAAGCAACAGGGCCATAATTACTTCCTACAAAGCCAATTTTGTTAATTTTATAGAAGTTTGGAGAGAACAGAGAGATCAGTTCTCCTTTTGCGACAAGGCGAGCTTCAGGATTATATAATGCTCTGTTTTACTGATAAAAAATAGCGCCTTCAGAATTCACGCACACCTCTCTTTTCTTGAGCAGCAGTGTACTGCTCTCTCAGAAGGTGTAAGTGCTCCCTGACTTCTCTCCCCCCACCCCACCGCTCTTCTTAACAAAGTGCTACCATTCAAAAAAGCTCCTGAACAAGTATCTCCTTGTTGCAAACAGCTTATAGCCTGTAAGCTTTAAGTTTACTGTAGCTACTGTACTGTAACTTCACTTACAGTGGACACCCAGCACCATACTCAATTTGTGGACCTTGTACCTATGGAAATGGCACAAGGCTTGAAAATTCGACCCCTGCTTTTCCAGTTCATTTTTCAGGGCAGACTGCAGAAAGTGCAAATATCTTCCCTCATGCCATTGCTAACACTTCTACTTGCTGTCAGGTTAACATCTACGTTTAAGATTTACTACTTTAAGTCACTACGATCAAACTAAAAATCTTCAGTTAACCAACAATTTTTCTTGCTTTAAAAGATGTGTTTGAATGCTTCTCTAGTTTCTAAATCATTACTGAAAAGGGATATTGCAAAAAAGCATATCTTTCAATAGGTAACACATTGAAATCTTCTACTACCTCTTTACCTCTGTTCTGCTTTTCTTAACAACAGAGAGAACCTGAGTTTGAGGCTTTAGATATATTTAAAGAATAAAAAGAAGCCCACTGACCTCTAAAACAGGAAAACCTGAAATGCCACTTACTAATCAAAACTATTAAAGAAGTACCTTCTGCTCCACTAGCAGTTTGCAGAAGAGCAGGAGAATGCTATTTCAGAAACATCCTAGTGAAGCCAGTACAAGACGACATTTCCAGTGTAGCAGACATGCAGAAAATAGAACGGCTATTTTGAAAGAAATTATAGTTATGATGAAACCCAAATACTTATATTTGGGAACAAATTACAATCATGACAGTGGAAAAAGCTAAGTCAGTACAGCATGTTACTATCAAGACAGCAAGTTCACAAAAAAGCCAGCCCCGTCTTCTAAACAAGTGCTCACTAAGGTGGGAACCACGTACTGAACAAACTGAAAACAAAAGGCAGAGCCCTTAGTTCAACATTGCTTATCTATTTGAAGAGGTAGAGGTCCTGAAGCAAGAAGTATATTATAAAACTTAAGACCATCACATCACATGCACAAGGATGCAAAATAAAAAAATTCACAAGGTCAGCTTACTTCTGTCATCTCTCCCAGCTTAAGTTAAAATAACTATGCCTGCAGAGTACCCTGCCCATACAATATGGCATAAATAACACTGGAGAGTGGCAAAAAACAAACTAAACACTTTCTCTGCTTTCATACCTGTGACTAACTACAGACCCAGCTTGTATGACGCTTCCAGCAACTGAAGTACAAGCTCAAATATTTCTGTCTACAAAACAGAACAGTGCCTAAGAAGAGCTATGATGCCTCAGTTATTTTTACTTAAACTAGGTCAGTACTAAATATTAAAGCGAAACCTACTTGCACTTGGTATCCTTTATATTACACTGAGTGAAAAAGGAAAAAGACAAGGTCATTCACAAGACCAGAGATCACTACATATTTCTCTTATTTGATTAATAATGTATGTAAAAAATGATTGAAGGCCTAAAAGTTTTGCTGATCTGCATACAGTCTAGCAGCTTTGAAGTTCCAGAGACTGACCTCTCTACTCTGCTCATTTAGATGGGTTCAAACTCAGGAGTGGTATTTTTGTTGCAGAAACTTACTATAGTATTTCTCTAAAAGCATTAATTAGAAAAGTGCCTGTTCCTATTAAGACAGTACTACTATCACCACTTCCCCCCAACATCACCTCTTGAAGAAAAATTGACTGAACAGTCCTACGGTACAACCCTAATGATAAAATTACAAAAATTCACATTACAATCACACTATATAGTAAAGAATCACAAACTCATATAAGAGTTCAGTGCAAAAATTCAAATAAAGATGACTGTGAAGCATAGAGATTTCATAGAACAAGATTTAAAAAAAATTATTTACAATACACAAATGACATATCAAAATAGTAACAGAATGAATTCTAAGCATGCTGATGAACTACCCTCCCACTCCTATTTGCTTTAAAAACCTACAGTCGCTTGAGTGACTGTGCAAAAACTGTGATTAAGCTTACTTAAAGCTTTCAGGGAATCAATATTCTGTTTCACTCAAAATTCTCAGAAAATTGGAGGAAGCTGAAGACCTTTAGAGCTTCAGAACAAAGATTCCCACCCCCCCACCCCCCGAACGTGACAATCAAGATGTTAGAAGGAAAATTTTATGCCAACAAATTATGACACTTCCCAGTATAAACAGAAGATGCATGGGATAAATATTTCTAGAAGTTATTGTGGCTAAATCACTAAATCCAACTTCAGTCTTTAATTCTGCTATAAACTGCTTCTAACTGTATCTAAAAATGTTTCTCTTGTTATTAGCTTCCCCCTCAGAAAAGACAAGTAACTGCAGCAATGTTCTATTATATAAATATTTTGTGTGCTACTTGTGCAGTGTGACAGCATCTTGTGTAGGCTATAAAAATTTCATTTACACTTGGAATGATTTTTTTTTAATCGATTATGGAATATTTTTGTGTGAAACACAACTTACATATCATTAAAGCAATGATCCCAGAATAAGTTTCTCATGCTTAGTTTTCTAGGAAGTTTTTTACTCTCCCATTGCTCAACAATGAGACAAACTCACCTAGCTCTCCTAGCATACCAAGCTAGGTAGGAAACAAGCTATGTGAGCAGCACAGGATTTCCCCAATATGTCATGTACTGCCTCTGTAGGTCTCTCTTTGCTAGCTCAAATATTAGCAAAGAGATTTCCTTAATACAGAATATAGGACTTATGGATAGCACAGCTTTTGCATGGACTCTGCACAGGAGGTTGAATTAAAAAAAACAAATCACAAAGAACCCATACTCAAACAAAAATACTACAGAAGAGAAATTAAAGCAAATAAGAGTTAAAAGAAATAAAGAAAAAAGAAATTAGAGCAAAGTTGTTTATAACTCCCCATAACCAAAGTTACACAATAAAATAAATGTAACAGCATCCACAGATAAAAGAACAGCAGTAAGTCTTTGCCTCCTTCTCTCATTCCTACAGATACAGACAGCAGCAGTCTAGTATTTATGAACAAAAAATATCCCAAATTTTTATAATGGACAACCTCCATTATGACAAATCAACATTTCTGTGCTTCAGCCAAAACCAAACATATGTACAAATAGTGAAAAACCCCAAACCAAACAAAAACCCCCAGGGGTTTGTTAAAACACTTATCACAAAGGTTATGAGGGACTTCTGAATTTCTATCTACAGGCACAAGCACACACGAATGTTCTGATTACATTCAGTCATTTCGTCAGTTCTATGCATAAAAAGTAATTGCCAAAGGTCCCTTATGTTTAAGAAATTTTATTAAAGTTGAAACAATGTTAAAACAAAGGTAACCCCCCGCCCAACCATTAAAGCCATAAAAATCGGCACTCTTATAAATCCACAAAACCCACTTCCTACATTAACGAAAAAATCCAAGAAAAATACTGTCCTTTACAGCATTACATCTCAGTTTATTAGATTGGCAAATTATTTGTGTACCTAATTAGATATAAATTTTATTGTCAGCAATGGATAAGGAGAAGGAAGAGCAAATGGATAAGGAAGAAGAGTGAGCAAGTAAGCAATGTTTACATAGGAACTACATAGAGTAACTACCCTCAGCCAAATGGCACATGCACATTATAGCAAAGACAGCAGGATACCACTCTCTGCCAAGGTCATACATACACAAAGGTGTTTGTTTAGCAAGATAACGGGACCAGATATTTTTGTCAAGTAAATAAGAGATCACAGTTCAACTATTTATAGAATTTCAGATGTTATGGTATATTCTTACCTTTTGCAGACTAGTAGGGTTTAGCTGGGTTTTATCTATTATTTTCACAGCAACCTTGGGAAAAAACAACCAACCGTGGATTATTAAACTCAAAAATGTTTGAACAAAAACATATTGCACCTCTGTGAGCAAAAGCGTAGATTTGCCTGTAAGACATGCATATGTGTCTGCTTTTGTGCATTTCATCAAGCAAAATTTCTCACCTATTAAGACCTACCAGCAGAATTTTGCCACCAGATGGTACCACCACAGAGTCAGTTTTGTACTTCTGTCAGTGTTTGGACAGAGCAATGTTATTCCGTCCACTGTAAAACCAGGCCCTCCAAACATGAGATCTATCTATCAATAGATTTTCATATCAAGGATCTATGAATACATTATCAACATCAATAAAATCTATATATCAATAGATTTCTCTTTGGTTTTGGAAAATGCTTGGGGATGAATGCACCCCCCTCCCACCCCCAAAAAACCCCTGAATGCGCAACAAACTTTTTGATCTCTTCACCAAGAGGTTACATTTTTAAAAAAACAGGGTTAGCGGTTAGAGGGAAAAAGCCTGGGCACCTCAGGTAACTTTTCTTATATCCTGAAACAGCCTCTCTGCATCTTCCTTTATGATGACAAAAAAAGCATTTTTTTTTTCCTATTCAGGAGAGAAAGGTAAAAGAATAGCAGAAATACTTATTATAAAGATAGTCAAAGAGAATATAAAACACTGTCAGCTTTTTTTTCTTTTTAAAGGCTTACCTCTCTTCCAGTAAGCACATGCCTTGCCAGTTTCACTTTGGCAAAATTTCCTTTTCCTATTGTTTTCAGCAAGCGATAATTTCCAATGTGAGGATGCTCTTCATTGGTAGATGTAATGGAGTTTCTACATCGGGGGATGTTTTGTCTGCTACTTGACTTGATAGGCTGGACATGTGGTTCAGTGTATCCATCCACAGAGGTATGCTGGAAAGCAGATAAAATAGTTGGGAATTTAGCTACTTGGATTTTACACAGTTGCAGCAGAATAGACTAAAAGCGTAAAAAGGTGTATAGGGGAGTAATTTATTTCCTTTGCAAGTATAACTGATAACTTTGGATGGTAGCTTAAGCAGAACATGCTGTCTTTTGGAAGAGTTTGATGCATGTCTCAAGAAAAAAGTTTGCAGGAAGATTTTACCAGCTCCAAAAGTAAAACTAGAGACACCTAGGCAGTAACCAACAAACCATTACAGACTTTTTTAAAAATACGAAAGTATGACTAACTACACACGACATCACTATGTTGCAAATAAACTTGCTTAATCATAACAACATTTAGTCTTTTAAAAATACATAGTAAAAAAAAAAATTTGTGTTTTGGCATATTTGGAAACAAGGTTTCAATTATTTTTTTCCTAACTTTCTTCATCTCAAATAACATTATGACAAAAATATTTTTGAAGTAAGCTTTGTTTCCCAAGCCTGTTTGCATCTTTTAAAGTGAGAACTTCTATGACTTACAAGTAACGAGCAATATTATTTCTAAAAAAATGATGTAGAATCTATTCTTAAAAAGAAAACTCCATGGTATCTCATAAATATATTTTAAATCTCAGAAAGTCTCAAGAACTAAAAGGATGTTATTTTTAATGCATGCCAACACATCATCCCACATTAAATGTTAGTCACTGAAATCTGCGTGCTTCTGTACTCTCTAACTTCCAAGTATATAAGGGGCAAGATACAGATGGGGCTTGGAAACGTTCCAAGGAGAAACCAAACTAACAGATGATGTCCAAAGGGTGTTAAGCATTTCAGTATTTCTAACACTTTCTAACATTACCTGTTAAACATTTGTATCCATTTGCCACTAAAATTTAGCCTCTAATCTTTTAAGTTACAGATTTTAAGGCAGGCAAATACTGTAGGTAGAAACAGTGTCTTCTCAGACCAGTTTTCAGATTTTGCAACAGAAAGGCATGCTTACTCCCTGCTCACTCAGTTTCTGCTAAGCATAAAGCCCAAACAGAACTCGAGACACCTCAATATTTTCTCATTATTCACTGCTTCAATCAAAAAGTCTTTACAGACCAAAGTTTTCTGCTTTCAGCTTAAGGTCAAAGATGTAGAGTCAGAACGCAGCAGGAAGCTTCACTGTTTCTCCCAATACCCAACCTAACATTGGCCTATGCTAATCTCACCTGTCATTCCTTATGCAAGTAATTATTTTCTTATTCAAAATGGAATTTAAAGAAGTGCTTCCAGCTTCAGTGTGTGCATTTATTATAGACTGGAATCAAACCCCTCCTGTGTAAAAACCCAGGCTTACAATTAGTCCCATTGAGCCAAGCAGAGTTATTTGGGGACATAAGTACTAGTAAAATTGGGAAAACTAGCAAACAGCTGCAACACAACCGGAAAAAACAAGGAGTATACCACAACCAGAATGTTCTTTCCAAATGTAGCACAACTCTGCTTACATCACCTCCAGCATTATTAATTATTCACTATGGCCAGGAGAATGGTCCTAAATATAATTTTCTGTTTGTCTTCTCATTAACTGAGTCTCTCTGCAAAATACTACTATATCACCACCACTAAACTTTTTTCCAAATTACTGCAGAACCAAGCAGGCCAGGCGTGTTTAGATTCTGTATATCAGACAAATTTATTCAACCATGAAATAAGACGTTAGCAATAGTATTTATCCTTTAGAAGCACGTAATTAAAATACTTTCTGTGGACTTGGGAAGAGAGGATCAGAAGGACAGCTCCAGGCAAAGAGGCCTTGAAACATTCCTTCAACATCGGACACTAGTCCTACAAGCAATAAACCACAGCCCAAATAAAAGTCTTGCTTAAGAAAACACCCCGCAAGAACAGTATTTGTATGGTGCTAGTAATGAATATTATAGCCATACCTAGAACCCTGTCCAGAGCTACAGCACTATGCTATACAAGCAATTTTTAAAAGTCTTCGAGCCTGTTTATGCACACAATTAGATCTTCACTACTTGAAATACAATGCCTACCAGAAGCATTAGCAACCCTAGTATCAGTTGCCAATTTCACGTGTTTCATAGGATTAGGCTGCTTCCAGTAGGTACTTGAAGGGATCTTTTAGACAAGCAGCTGGATAGGCAAGCAAAACCAATGCCACAGGCAAAGCGAAAGATGGCTTCAGAGGACAGATCATTTTAATGCAGATTTAACATGGAAATCATAATGACAATATGACAACACAGAACCAAATCTGAAGAGGCCAAAAAAAACACCACAACAAAACAACCAAAAAACAAGTAACAAGGTTCATGGTCATGACGATTCTGGATTTTTGTGACAGAAACACTGAGCTCCTCCAGATAGTTTCTTAATTATTCCCTCATAGACAGATTATTTTCAGAGTCAACCCTTCACCCCAGCTATGCCCGACGGTTACAGAAAACATGCGTGAAGAAGGTAGAGTTTCTTTCTTTGTGAGCCACATTATATATATAATGTGTGTAGTTTTTTAATTTGAACAGCACTGGATGAAATTCATATTAAGTTTTGCAATAGGCTTCTCTCTTGCACGTTAACAGCTTGCTATTGTTGGAAAGTACAGAAGAATTTAAACTAGTAACTCATCAACTTCTAGAAATCAGCATTCAAGGAAATCAAAACATAACAAGGTTAAGATGTTGGAAAAAAACCCCTAAGAAACCTCAAACAATCAAGTTAAGTCAAATAACAGCAACTCAGAGATTATTTCCAAACAATGCTAAAGCTGAATTCCTCAGCAGCAATGCAATATCCACACACTGTCTAGAAAGACTGGCTATGTAGTTTTACGATCTTTCTGGTCCATTAGAATACGTTCATTCATTATGCATCAGCTATTACGTGGCTATTTAAAAATGCCATTTCAGAAGAACAATCTCTAAATTCTGAGAAATTTTTCCGGGTACTGGTAACAAGGAGACTGTCAAAAACCACCACTACCCTTGAAGTTCACTGCCATCTAAAAACAATTCCAGCTAACAAGCTGCATTTCCTACATAGGATTTTAATTAGGATTCTGATAATTCTCTAGATACCTTGATAATATATCTTTTTTATATATATATATACACACACACATCTATATCTCTCTCTAAAATGTAGTGGGAAACACTACCTTATAGTACATCATAAACATGACTCCCTTTATGTTCAGTTTATGTCAGTGTTAAATAAAATGTTTAGAAGTCAACACAAAATTAGATGTTTCTTAAAATAAAACAATGTTAAACACAAAAGATGCAGCAGTAACAAAAGTTTAGAGCTGAAACAGTGTATTAGAGCAGCCATTTAGCTATTTTGCACATTAGTCAAGCCTTTAAAACAAACAAGAAAAAAACCCATGCAAACCAAAACCCACCACCTTTTCAGAAATCTCAAACTCTAGAATTCAATTTTAGATTGCAACTGAAGAGAGCTCAATTAACACTTATTACTCCTAACTAGATTTGTTTCATGACACGTTGCATTAAAATTATTACAGAAAGTCAATGGCACTAAAAATCACAAGAGTTAACCTGACCCATCACTTCCAAGACTCAAAACTATTCTTTTCCTTGTTTACCCATGGCAGCTTTGCAAAAGCAAGATGACACGACCAGACACATTTATCTTTGAGAAAGTGCAGAAGAACTAACCCCACCAAGTAGATACAAAGCGTGTACTCCAGTACTTTACTTATTCAGCATCCTTTAGCCACTTAGCTTGCCACTGGGGTAGTGTTGTCATGGCTTATATGCTGTAAATAAACTTACATCATTGCATATATTAACTGCTCTTACAGCTTATTCTTAAAAAGTCCCCAAAACTACTCCAGCCACCAAACCACAGTGTCTTTCTCAATCAAACACTACAGGCCTCTAGAGTCCTTCTGAGTGACAGGGTAACTTCCACACATTGGTCTCCCTACAAATACACCTCACTTGATTAAGCAAACATCTTGGACCTGAATTTTCCTCTTCTTGAATTACTGCAAGGCAAATTCCTTGGTACAGTCAGACCATGGACGCAAAGTATGCACACGTGATGCTAGAGAAGGCACATCATCACATTTCCTCTATCAATATTATCTCCTGTTCTGAATTTAGGTTTCTTGCAGCCAATTTTTATATTCATAACTCCAAACATTTTCAAGCATGTGCCATACACATGAGCATTTGTAACAGCTGTCATATTTTGCAAGGTAATCAAAATAGCTAGCCCAGACAGAGTGAGTCTGAAGGGTTTAGAAGACCATCTTCTAAGCAGCTCTGATCTGCCACAACTTTGATTCACAATACAGGGGAAGAAAAGGGGAGAAAGATGAAAAGTAGTGTCCTAGATATCCAGCTGCTTTTGTGTTTTAACTGCTTGCTGTCTATAACTATTCCTTCAGGCCTTATGAGCTGCTAGCAAACCATCTCAAGCAAGTCTCTTTTGATGAAATAACAAAGAAACCAAACTAGAAGAGTCCAGTTTTTTGAAAGATCTTGGTAAACCTCAATGTAGAAACCAGAGATGTTCAGATCAGCTTCTTCTACATCACATATCAAGAGGTCCAGATTTACAGGTATTAAGTGTGCTGCAACTCTGAACTGCACAAGATGATAGTACCTGATCCATCAGCTAGTGCCAGAACAAGGGGATTCACTCTTGCAGGTAAACCTCACATTTGCACAAAATCACAGCTTACTCTTGCCATGTGCACCAGTCACATCATACTGCAATTACTAAAGCACCTCTGATCTCAATCAAAGCATTAATACAGCACTATATACTCCGATTTTTCATACCTTTTGGACGTACATGAAAGTGCTTTGGAGGGAACAATTAAAAAGACTGAATGTGTGTATATGCACACAATTCTTTCCGTAATTTCTTATCAGCAATTAAATGCATACTAGATTGGGAATGCATGATAGTATTAAAAACAAACAAACAAAAAACACAGAAAAACTCAGAAAAGCTCAGAAAAACCCAAGAAACAAATAAACAAAACACAATAAGGGAAAAAGTATATACAAATTTAAAATCAGATACCAAGGTCAACGCATGGCAAAGACAGGAGAGAATCAGACAAAATTGTGAAAAGTTTGTCTTTAACTTGTACCCAATACCCTGAGCTGGCTCCCATAGGCTTTCCAGAGTGCACAAAGAAAATAATCAAACACATGCATCTGCATCTTTCTGTTTCTATCAGATTTACATAATATGTAGGAATTCCAGGCATGAACTTTTGAAAGAGCTTGAAGCTATTAGCAATAAGAAACAATGATTTTGAATAAAGCTGGCCTCAGTCAAGCATATGGAAACATTTCGTTAACTGATGCTGTAACTCTGAAAGGCATTTTAGATGAACCTTTTTTTAAAAAAAATCCAAACTACAAGCATAGAGTACAGTCTAATGTACCAAGTAAGATACTAAATAAAATAACTTCCCCTTATTCTTTGTGTCTCTTTCCTTTTCTTTCCAACTGTACTATTCCGTATTTCAAAAAAACAACTTCAAATCTAATAGTAAAATCTTTCTATTGCAAGGTGAAGTACAATCCCTTAATGTCGTTACACAATAAAGATTCCTTTCCAAAAGCATATATATATGCTGGTGATAGGTAAACTTATGCTGAGCATTGAATAAATTTTATCCTGTGCTTGTTACTATGGTATCTAAGCCCCTTAGAAGTTTTGGTAGGTTTTTTTGTTTTGTTTGATTGTTTTTTCAAGTGCTCAATGTAGCTTTGCGAGACACATCAGAAGTAAGCTTGCCAACTTCCAGACAGAATTGTTTTTCTAATCACAAACTATACAGGACACAATGTTTATAAATCTGTACTTGAAGCCACTCAGGACAGAAAACAGCCCACCATCCACCAGTGCGCTCCATACACAGCTAACTGATGGATTTTAGCAGTTCGTACACAAGGTTCTTCAGAATACTGGTAATTTTCATATGGTGATGCTAACCTGTCATAAATCCTGTCCATGTTATCATAAGCTTGCTCCCAGTTTGTTTTGGGTTTTTTTTTTTTTTTAAACAGTGTCATATGGAAGGGTGGAGTTCATTATCACATGGAATAATTTTTTATTTAAAGGATTTAAAAAAAAAAAAATGCACCAGTCCTCCCCTGGGAAGTCAGTCAAAACATTTTAGAAAAACAAGTACCTTCGCAGCATTAAATCAGGTCTTGTAACCTGAACTCAGCTAACACGTTTCCTCCTCGCCCTGGGCCTAAAGCCTCAGCCCGGCCAGGCGCGCAGGTGCAGAAGAACAGGACCTTCCTGTCTTTGTTCCATTTCGCTCAGAATTGGCGCAGTTATTTCAACCTGGCACTTTCCCTCCTGACTCATCCCTAACATACAAACAATATTTTCCAGGGCTAATTCAGGACAGTCAGCCCATATCATCTCCATTAATTGCTACAACAAAATTGAACCCTCCCCATAGCCCCAGTGAATATTGAGACAAGCCAGCTAGAAGCTGCTGCAGTAAACCACAGGTAGAACCGAGGCAGATGGGGAGAGTTTTTCCTAAAATCCTTCTACATTTACATATTTTTATTTGTCATTTGGTATAGTACCATAAGCTACAGCCAACCCTACGAAGCAAAAGAGTAAAACATTTCCTATCCTGTCAAAACAAAGTGGTTAATATCCCTCACCCGTAAAACCTAACATGAACCCATGTTTTTAAAGAAAAGCACTTATGGGAGGGGGAAGGAAGGAGAAAGGCTATTCCTGCTGCAGCCTCCTGAACACATTTAAACACTGCCCGACACACAGAGAATTCTTTCAACATTCCTTGCCAGCCATTGCTCTTTCTTCAGGAGCTGATCAATTTGACCTTACCGGTCTTTTTTGACTTATTTCATGAGATCTTCAAACCTGCTGGCACAGAGCTCCTGGGGAGGGTTCCCAGCTCACCCAGGACATCTTGCCAGCACCTGGAGACGCAGGCAGCTACAGGGCACTGCTGCTGAATGCCACGGCACTCACAGTTTGCTCAAAAACCCTCAGTAAAACAAAAAGAAAATGAAATGCTCATGTTGATTGTTAACTGAACTAACCAAACAAGAACAGGAACACACCCAGAAAGCGAAACTTCTGGCAAAGGAAACTGGCAGCAGTTTTTATTGCACTTATAAATGATGCAGCCAGGTCACTTTTCAAGCGGCCTGATGAAAGGCAGGAGAAGAGAGACATGAAACAACTTACAGTTCAGGATCATGTCAGGCACATGGAGCTTCTCAAGTGTTTGCAGGACTACAAGAAGTGGAAAATGCTTTAATATTGAACTTCAAAACCGAGGGGAAAGGGCTACAGCCCGGAGGCTACAATCTGGAAGACTGAGGCTTTCCTCCAGATGAGAAGAATGGCAGCAAGAGGCAAGGTTTACTCACAAAAGAGCGACTAGATTATAGAGCTAAGTGTCTCTCATACTCATGATCAAACAAGCAGTCTTCTGGGCCAGCTGAGGTTTCTTCTACAGAAGGAAAACATACATGCAGCTAATTGGGACCAGGCTCTGAATCCTAACTCATTCTTTCTCTCAAAGGTTATGAAATAGGAAATTTTTCCTTGCCCATTGCATACCTAAAACAGCTCTGGAAGAGTCCACATGTGGCACGTTGGCTGCTGAAGCTGACCCAACACTCCTTACATGCCTTCACCCACTTACAACCGCACTACCACTGGTGCAGCGGGATGGAGAGCCAACACAGGGAGCCAAGGCCGACAAAACCTAGCAACTCTCTCCCTGAGTGCATGCACACCCAGATGGTTTCTCAAGTGTCAGCACAGGCCCAAGGAGAAAGCGGAACACCCAGCCTGGGGAAGATCAGGCCACAGCAGCTCCGTGTTAAGCTCTTGTGGAACTACACCATCAGGACAGGAACAACAGCAAAAAGAAAATTGATCACACCACTTTTCTTGATAATCCAGAGGCAAATCAACACCAGTAGTGAAACTTTACCTAGGAGATACTTGCTCCCACTCTACAACAAGGTAGAAAACCAGAACTGTGGAAAAAAACCCACACCCCCAAAAAAACCCAGCCCCCAAACAAATAAGTTGACTTGCTTATTTCTGTTGTTTACCTGCACTGGCTGTGTAAGACAGAAGAGCAGCTTACGAAGCTACCATTTAGGAGTGACATGCATGGGCAAAGCACCTTTAACATTTCTTTAGCAAGCTGGACAGCATTTCTAAAGTCTTCCATCCCCATTACTGGATTCATCCAATAGATCCAGTGACAAATCCATCAAGAGAGATCACCATCTTATTTTGAAGACTATTTTACCTCAAGGTCTTATTAGCTTTCTGAAGTAAAGCCTGCTTCTAAAAAGTGATGAGATGACCAATTAAAATATCCAACCTGATGGCAATACATACTAAATGATGCACACATGTCCTAGAAAATAAATTGGAGGGCAACGCAGGCCTCTGATGTTTCAGGATTGTGTCAAGTCATGTTTCAAATGAAATTACCCAATATTCAGAAGGATTTTTGCGATATTCTTTTGAGACATACCTTTTAGGGATCTTAAAAACCTAATTTAAAGGGTACAGAGACTCATCTTAAATGTTTCCCTTCATACAATACAGTATACAACACAAATGCATCTAGAAGTAGTTGGGGAACCAGTTCACCTTGGGAATTAGAAGAGGAAAAAATTGCATGGACCTACAGGAGATTAATAGGGCCTATTTCATGCCCTTCCACAGCAGCTGCAGCCTTCCGGGGAGGAGCAGGGAATCCTTCCCGACCTGGAGAGCACTTTCATGGCCTCTTGCACTAGAGCATAATAGCTTAGTTTCTTCAGTTTCAAGGCCTGATAGTATTTTCTGGTCCCTCTCTCTGCAGCAAGGCCTTCTGATGTCATTAACAAGTCTTGCCTCAGAGGACTTAAGTGCAGAGTGCCTACTGGACCCCATCTGCCAAGGAGACGTAGTTTTATTAAGCCAGGGTTTAATCAGAGTAAGCATTCTGCAGACATATTTTTTTCATACGTATGGATACAAAGGTTAACTTTCTGATGAGTAATGCATATTTTGGCACAGGAAAACCAGCTGCCTTCCTAAGAGGAGGAAGCACCTCAGATGGCATAGGACACTTCTACCAACGAGCCTGCACTCGAGCAGCATTCAGCTACAATGATTTTGTCTACCAAGAAGAATCTAGCAGAGTCTGATCTGATGGTAAGAGCTGCAGATGAAGTTATAAGGACACAACTAAACTTAGTTGGTCTTCTGAAAGAGTAAAGCATGTTTTACATATAGAGCAAGATTATGATGATGTGTCAAAGCCAGCGGGTGTAGAGGTACACAGTGAACTCAAAAAAAAAAAACCAAAGCAAAATGAAGACAGTCTTCTGCTGAGGGTGCTCTGCCCCATTTTTTATAAGTGTTAATTAACAGATCAAATAAAATGTCCTCAGTTGGGCTGTAGTAACTATTTACTTTTATGTGGATAATGCTACACCACATTTCAACTTAGCAAATACACTCCCAACCTTGCACAGATTTATGCTTGACTTAAAGCTGTCCAAATACTGTATGCCCCTTGGACCAGCTCATATCTTATGATCAAAGAGTGCGCTCTATACAGAGCTTAGACTACAATCTCCTCAGAGCCCCTCATTTCTAAACACATGCAACCACCTATTTTAATCTTTGGGCTTCAATTCTTTATTTACGATCACAATCTATGTATGATAATTTATGATCACAAACTACCACAGTATAGAACTTCACAAATATATGCAACTAGGAAGCTATATTGAAAAAAAGGAACAACAACAAAAAAAGGCAAACAGCAGCAATATTCCTTTGCAAAATCTTTGAGGAATACAACTAGAAAAAAAAAATTTCTTTATGTTTTAAACAGGCAGATATAGTAATACAGTAGATTATGAATACTGATAATCACACGTATACCACAGAAATGTCAGTGTACTCAATTCAAACCATGAAAAGAAATCATGTGAGAGTATAGACGAGATGTAAAAGCCAAGCACAAGAAAAAGAATGAGCAAAAATGAAATAGTCCATTTTACATATGTCAGCAAAGGAAGTGAAAGAAAAAATGATGCAAAGAAGATATTTAAAATAATAGATGCTGGATTTAACCAGCCCATTAAAATAAAGTGTTAAGAAAATGTGGAAGAAATAATGTACACACATATATATATGGATAAAGCTTAAGAATACAAACCACAGAATCTATTATTAAAGGATTGAACAAAAACTACTATGTATTCAAAATGAATACAGTCATTAAAACAAAAAAACAATCCAACAGTAAGAAAAAAATAATTTAAAAAAAAAACATTACTTTCTCTCTCCAGTCCTTGACAATCAGTGGGTGAGAAATCCCAGATCCCCAGCTATGATCTTTTAGACAGTACCCCAGCATGCAAACTGTCAAAGTCAGGCATTTCCAGTCTTCTTTATCTAGACAGTGAGGTACAGCAACTAATGAGTATCAGCAATGGTTGCCTTCAGCTCACCATTAGCAGTGGCAACTCTTGGTTCTGTCCTGAGCTGGACATTGAAATGCTTTGGGTAACACTAGAGCAACATGTCTTACACCAGCTGAGGTGGCTTACCTAATCAGATGCTGTCTCATATTAAAAACAGGAATTCATTTGATTCAGTCTTAAGGAAGGGAAAGTCCGGAAAGCAGAAGTCATGGGAATCTGAGGGTAATGTCAGCAGGTGACAGGAACTATCAATCCCGTTACCAGCAATTGGGAACTCATCCTCAAAACCTTATAGGAGAGTCATCCTATGCAGTTTTCAAATGGACATCACCAAATTATTCCAAGTCCTAGGATGAGTCAGACTGCAATGTCATGTTCTCTCTTCCACCACCAGCCTGCCAAGGGTCCCTCTCCTACCCACAGTCCTAAGATGCTCCCTGCCTCTTTGGAGTTGAGGAAAGCCACAGCACTGTAGAGGGATGATCACAGATCCCCTTACGCAATGTTGCAATCCCTAAATTTTCACAGTCTCACTGAGAACTCCCATCTGTAATTTTTTTCCCTAATTTACCAAACTAACTAGAACCCTTCCAGTCCCAGGGGATGAGAGCTATTGTGTTAAATATCTGACTCATTTCACCAAGCGGCTATTCATTTTCTACCATCTTCCAACCACCCAACAGCTGACCTGAAATCAGGCACAGCTGTCTACCCTTTCTCAAAAATTATCTGGAGGTAAACTTAACTCCATTATATAACTGTACTACCTGCCAATATACTTGACAGTCTCCCAGTTTACTGCCTTCTTTTTTCTGTTTTTTCAGTCACTGAGCTAGCCTTAGAAATATCTGCAGTTAAATCATGACAAAATTAGGAAAATGGCTCATGCGCCAGTAACATTTCACTTCATCATAACTCTAGTCTAATAGTCAAGTGCTATATTTAATTCAGCTTTTTCAGGTTAGTAATTATTATGTGAAGGGAATAAAAACAAACTGATGAGTCCAGTTTGTCTCTTCTGTGCTACTCCAGAAGGCCTGACACCATTCACTTTGAAAATAATTCTATTTAAACAAAATATTACACACCACTAGGAAATGGATTTAACGAGTAACCATGAGAAAGCTTGTACACAATACCAAAATACAAAGTTTTACAAAAGGACACCCAAACAAAACAACAACAATAATAATATTTAGAAAACCTCAAATTTGATTTTGATATGAGCACTATACTTCTGCAATCACTGGCTAAGCAAGAATAGCTTTTTTGAAAAGGACCTTTAAATGCAGTTTTTATTTTATCAGTCTACTTTGCTTTGCACAGGTTCAGGGATTAGAATTCCCTTAGCCTTCGAACATGGCTGTAGGCATACATTCTCTAATAATAGTTATGTCTTCCATTGACTAATTCCAGCATCTATATTAGATCAACTCTCATTGCTCATACCAACTTTCTGTAGATAAGATTTCTCTGGACTATGCAGTAGATGGAGCAAGAGTTTCATCGTGAAGTGCTTTCATAAATTTTCTTTGTTCATGTGCATCTTATGACCATCACTAGAAGAACTCTAAAAAGCAGCCAGCCTTGTTCATTTAATATCAAATCAAGAAGAGCAAATTTGAAAAGCTTTTACACACAGGTACGCCTGGTAAAGACTACTCAGAGACAGTATTATTAATATTTTCTATATACAACTCATTGTACTGAATGATTACAATTGTTGTTCCTTCTGGAGTCTGATCTTAAGGGGAAAACACTATTTTAGTCCTTCACCAAATAATACATTTTCCTGATTTTTTTTGACCACTGGTAGACAGTCCTTACTGTCATAATTGCAGGGGGAAGAAAATCTGATTACTGTTGGAAAAAAATTACTAAATAAAACCCAAAATGCTTTAAAGAATTATATTACCTTCAATCAATAATATTATCTGGAATAGAGATATGAGTAAATATATTACACATGTAATCTATTTGCGGAAAACAACCATATCCTCTGTAAGAGCTCAGTGCAGCATTTAACAGCCTAAGGTAATTTCCACAGCAAAAATCAGACTCTCCTTAATGCATGAGATTCTCTGAATTTTTGAGCTATGCCTCTGCTTATTTTAAGTAATGACAGAAACATCTAAGAATTAGAAAGATACTTATATACAACTGAAGCCAAGCATGTACTCTCAAAAAGAATTTCAGATATTTACTGTTTAAGCACAAGTCATTTACACTGCTGCTACATGTACGCCCTACACTTTGCTTCCCTAACTGCAACTCTTTAAATTCCTCACGTAGCTGCTGAATTTATGAAGAAAATCTCTCTCTACAAGTGACATTAAAAAATTGTACGTCTTTTCTAACTACTCACTATAAAGCTTTGGTTACTTTCTGCTGTTATCTGGAAGAAGAAAGCACAGTAACTTTACAAGGTGGGGAGAGAAGGAAATGCAGAGTGAGGAAAATATAGTCTAACTGATGAGTATTAAAGTTGTAACAATCCTTTTTACTAATAATTTCAAGAAGAAACCCCAAACCAGAAACAATTCCCCCCAACCCACCCACAGCAAAGCATTTCTTGACTCCCTTTAGCTTTACAATTCCGACTATCCCCATACTGAAGTGCTCCTTGGGATTCATACAAAAGGGTATTACTTGAAGGATGAACAGGAGCTACAACTATGCAGCTTTAGTACAGCTTTGTATTGGTTTTGCTTATGTCATTAAATGAGCAAAACTGGAAAAGGTCCCAGAAAGAGCGAGAAGCATAAGGAAGTTGGCAACAAGTATGCAAGCTCAAGCACAAAAGCACATTAGTAAGCAAAATGTGGGGGAAAACAAGGTGGGGGGGAAGAATGTGATAAGATAGGAAATTACAGGTATTAAATGGCCAGCAACTTAATAAACATGGGTAAATGGAATCTCAGAAAGATGGATATTGGGAAGTATGTAAGGATAATGTGACTATCACCAGGCTTAAAATGAAACTGGCCAAATATTTGAGGGATTAAATAAGAAAAATGGTCTATGCAATGATGTCTAACATTAAGATTACAAATAAATAGCCTTTTTCCCCTCTGAAAAAGGGGGCTGCTTGGAGACAAGTAAAAGATGTCTTATTTCATTATTCTTTTACTTTCTTCCTAAGTATTGAGTTAAGATGGAAAAGATACAAACCAACAGTGGGGAAAGGAGGAATCCGGGATGAAAGCTTCCAAGAGAGCCGAAAATAGCACTCTGCTGTAGTGACTAAGGTTGTGCCTCCACTTACAAGAAGGTGTGTATTTTACTGCATCATGAGCAAGGCATGGGTTCTCCTACAGAAGTGCAGCAGAGCAGAGGCACTACAGGTTTTACCACGAGGTTAGCCTTGGGCAGGAGCCTTTACAGCAAGCCCTGCTAGAGCCTAATCTATCCAAATCTAATCTATTCTTTCCAACCACATCCATCTAATGAAAGATATCACTTCTTCCTAACAACCTCGCCTAATTTTGTCTCTGCTTGAGATTTTAAAAGTTATCACGTACTACTATTACTTTATAATACAAAAACAATTAGACTTTGTCACCAGTAACATCATCATTATCTGCTCTTGCAAAAGACTGCCATGGGCTATCCGGCAACTCTGTATGTTCAGCTACACTAACATCGATGTACTATACAAGTGCTTTCATCAGAGGTGAAATAAAGTTGTGTCTTATTAGTCAAGCTGTCCATATCACAACTATGTATGTTTAAAATACAATTCTACAACACAACTGGACAAAGCTTCTCATGTTGAATCAATTAAAATATATTGTAAGTTTGGATATCATTCTCTGCTCTAAGATCTCTCATTTTGCTACTTTTGTGAATTCTACATGCCACAAGTTTAAATGTAAAACAGGATTATTTTCCTACTTGCTGCCAACACACCATTAGGGTCATGATGGACAAGGCAGACGCTGATCTGGAGTCATAAACATGTTTCATTCCCTCCTCAGTGTAACTCAGCTATGTTTATCAGTCCTTATCTAAGAAATTATTAGGACTATGAACACACATATCACATTTTATACTTACCCAGAATTCAAAATTACTGAAAAATTTAAAGAATGTTTTACTGCTCTTTTTTTTTTTCAAGTGCTTCTTTAGATTTTGCACACAGCTTAGAAATTAAAATAATGAAACCGGCTAAAGCTTATTGTAACCAACAGTCCCCTTACTGATATGTTACCAGATTTCTGAAGAATGCAAGTGTGAAGAAAAAATAATTTTTTTCAAAACACGCTGTATTATTGTATTATGAATGTAGGTTTCTATAAAATGTCTTACATTTTTATGAAATGTAGCAAGCTTGAAAGAGTTTGCACACAAAGGGCCAGGACTTATTGGTACTGAGCACTTAAAAACTGAACAGCTCAGCAGGAGTCTTTACAAAAGTCATCTTGATCGTAAACCACGTTAATGCCAAATACGTGGAGTGCGCACCACTTCTCATTGTGACACCTGTAGCCTACACCTAAGGTGTCCCACAAGCGTAGGAATGGCAAGATAAAAGAAGGAAAATTACTCTTCCCTGAATCTATATACAACAAACAGAATACGAGAGCTTGAAAACAGACAGACAATGCATTTATTCCATCAGAAGACAGCCTGCTTTCCATGACGTGATGTAAAGGGACTGTCAAAGGGACTGTCAATCATCTGTCCTGGTAAGATGGAGAATTTTAGAATAACAATGATCTTCCATTCTAGAGATGCACAGAAAACCTGTGCTTTTGGGTTTTACACAAATACACTCTATTGATCAACCATTACAGCCTAAGCCGTGGCACTGCTCCATGGGTATGTCTGGTTCATTGCTTTAAAGGTTAATTGTAGCCCAGCTGAATTTAACTGTGCAGACACCTTACTACAACTGTGAACATGTGTCTTGCAGCACAAGTTGGTGTCTTCTTTGAAAGCATACATAAGAAATCCCTAACAGAAAGCTCATCTGAAAAAAACGAACCCTAAAACACAAAACTTCTTTTTCAACTGCCATCTCAGTTCAAAAAGAAGCAGGATTATGATAAGCACAGAGAGTACTTCCCAGTGCTTCTGCCTTAAACTATTTTACCATGACAGCTACAGTGTGTTTGGTCACTACTTAGCAAAAATAAGATGAAACAAGCACAGGGACCCCTGCCTTAAGAACAAGGACCATCTTATCCTTCTTGAAATTTTTAATCTTCGATTCGCCAAGATGCTAACCAAAAACTGTCTAAGCTGCATCATCACATACAACTATGAAGTCTTAAACTGACCTCAAGATCTCAGCAATCCTTTGATTTTACTATTTTACCAAGTTATTCACAGAAAAACAAAAAATTGGAAAAATTTTCTTTCTTAGATGAAATACAACTGGCCCAATTTAAAGCTCAGTTTAGCACTGAGCAGAGAGAACACACACACAAAAAATGTTCATTTATAGCGTGAAGAAAGTAGAAAAATGTTAACAATTTAAAAAGGCTTGGTAGTTGATGTGGAGAAAGAGCTTATTATTAAAACCCAGATTCAGCTGCATTATATTCATTACACTGAATGATGTAAATGTTTCAATGGAACTTTCCTGCTTTCACAGTTGTTTTCAGAAAGATTCAACTGTGAAGAAGATTTCTTCTTAATTTACCACTACTTAATTTCTTCTTAATTTACCACTACTTAGAGGGGAGTAAACATCTGAGAATGAAGACCCAGAAAAAATGTGAAGTCATAAAAACCCAATTTTTTGGCAATTCTGAAATTCCAGAAAGATTAAAAAAAAAACACAAAACAACAAAACCCCAGAACAAAAAACAAAACCCCAACCACAAAAAGCAAGCATTGCGTTACCAACAACAATAAAAAATTAATACATCATGTCATGACCACAACACAAATAAGTGAAGTTTGAAACACGTCACTGGCTGCAGCAACTTAAAAGTATTATATTTAACCTGGAGGGCAGCACAGAGCATAAATGTATATTAAAAAAAAAGAAAGGTTGAAGCTACTAAAAGATAATATCTAAACAGAAGCGATAAAATGCTATCTCTCTGATATCACATTTGAAAAGTTTGCTCAAACTCTCAAGCTGTTAGTAGGCCAATTTCTAAGAAATCTGTAAGTTCTCTCTCAAACATCAGTAAGATATTAAGGCCAGGTCTATATTAAATTCTGAGAACAAGAAAAAAAACTATGCAACTGCAAATACAAATCACTGATCAAGAACATAATTCTACAGAAATCACTGTATCTGCACTTAAAAGTGAAATTACTATTTTTTCTATGTTTCAACTATTGTTATCAATTAGAAGTTAGCAGGAGCTGCCTCTCCTAAACAGCAGCAATTGTGATGGTAGAAGCTTACCACATTTATAGTAGAAATATTAATTTCCAAATATGATTGGGTGCCATGAGAAAAAAAAATATCCTGTCTTTACTGATGATTAAAACTTTTCAAGTGTACAATTAAAAAAAGCTGTATTAATATAAAGAGTAAGTCTGTGTGATCAGAAAAGTATGATGGTAGAGACCCCACCAGTAACAAGGCTCCATGGATCATAATCTTCTTGTTCTAGTTCAGCGTTTAACTCCACTGACCACACCAAGTAGTTTTCACAACACCAACCACAAACTGTGTAATTTCATACTTCATAGGTAAACATAAAGTTACAAGTAGTATAAACTGCACCAACTCTTTCTGAACTTTATGTACTCTTTCACAATGCCTAGATAGAACACTGAAGTGTGAAGCTACATTTTCACTTGTTTGTTCCAAACTATTTCTTTACAGAAGGAAAATGAAACTAAACATCTATATCACCTGTCCCATGACTCTCTACAATTAGGTTAACCTCAAGATGGATAACATACTTCGTAACAAAATGAACCTTGCTCTCTCCGTGCAAAATGCTCTAGCTAAACATATGTTTTACCGCACAACATAAGAGCTTGCCCAAGACCTGAACCAAAACAAAAAAAGTCTGTATAAAGGACAAACCTTTAAAATACGATTAGGAGAACATGCCCTCTTCTTACCATTGAAACAAACATATGACCTAATGGTGTATTTATGATCAAGGAAAATAATCTTACAAGGAAAAAACACAGGCATTCTCCACTTTGCTAAAGCCCATCTCCTGCGGATAAGAGAGATACAGCTGTACTCTTGAACCCGTAAGGCTTGGAAACTAGGCCATTCTTCTGCTTAAGGCACTGAACGAGAATTCTTGTCAGATACTTTCTCCCACGCCCCCTCGGTCCAAATCAAAACCATGTGTCGTTATTGTGCAAAAGCAAATCCAGAAGGAGAAAAAAAAACAAAAAACAAAAAACCAAAATAAAAACCACCAACAACCAGGAAGAAATTAAACATGGTATAATTATTATTATTACCCGAACCAGACCACTCCATTCCATCCTATCTCTTGCCCTGTTCAGTTTTTTTCCCCCTCTTGAAAATGCAGCTGGCTACTTGCCTTCACTATCAGAAAGTCATCCTTAACCACACCCACTCTAGCTGGCATCTGAGACATCATCCTTCTCTTGCTAGCCTCCAAATGGGTATGAGTGTTAAAATTATAATTATTTGCATGATAATGAAGCAAATCACACAATCACAGGTCACTGTATCACCCCTCCTTAAAACTCCCTCTGCTGTGACATCTCTTAATCATTCTTATATGGCACAGGCTAGGTAAGACAAACCACAATGGCCACATTCCTCCTTGACTCTAGCCAGTGTTATCATCCAGCACTCCTGCCTTGTTTGTTCCTTCCACCACCATAAACATGCAAGATCTCTGCAGCAGAATTAACCAACTTTTATGCGTCTGAAAAGTACAAAGCAAAAAATACCTTAAAACTTAGCTAGACGGGTAACACCACTACGCAAATAATAGTAATGCCTTCACAAATAATAGTAATACCTCCAAAAGATTAAATTACACTTACTATAGGGAGAATAAAAAAGTATTCTCATGCCAGACTAAGAGGTCCTCATGTCAGAAAAAGCAAACTACAGCATTCTCCTTTTTATTAATTTTACTAAAGCAAGTAGTATACAGCCGACTGTTGAACCTCTATGAATCTTTTCTTGTACAAAGCTCCCCAAAAACATTTAAGAGACTGTATTACCAACATATTTCTTTCCTTTTGCCTTAATTCAGGGAAACCATTCCCCAACTTAATGACATGATGCAATACAATATAATATGAAGGGAAAGACATAAAAGTCCCTCTTTTCTCAGTTAATACCAACTCAAATTAAAGCAAAAGAGCTACTCTAGCTCAAAGCTTTTGATTCCTGTCCCTCTCCTCCTCCAGCCTCAGCAGAGATGGGAAGCGCAGTTCACCCAAACTAACCCCAACTGCAAGGGTTCGAATGCCATGAAACGTTACCTACCGCAGCCTACATAAAATCTATCATGGGAAGCTGTAAATAGTTACGCATATAAGAATCAAAACACAGAAGAATTATTATTTTGAAAACTACTCTTGCCCCTCACTTGAAAAAAATAAATCTGGTAATAGGCATGAAAATAATCTTTACTGTACCACCTCCACCCATTAATTTCCCCAAGTTTCCCAATAAACTGTTCAATAGGACTAAGTGTTTGACAATCATATTCTATTTTGTTTCCTTAAACACAGCTTTCATTCAAGAAAAATAACATTTCCAATGAAAAATATTTACAGACATATACTAGCAAAGTTAAACATAGCCGTGGGAGACCTAAAGAATAGCAAGAAGGAAAAGAAAGAGAAAAAAGGGTGTGAATTTCTAGAACACAGACCTATCAGTTATACACATACTGTTTCACAACCACAGCTTCCCTCCACCTGTTGTTTGTCCATTGTCGGCAGCCCCTGTACCTTTCACTCCAGCTTTCTGATAAGACCTTATCAAGTAATCTGCTACATGATCTTATCCCTTCTAGACTATTTTCAAATGGCGCTGTGGGATAAAAGGCACAAAGAATTACAGAAATATGCATGGTTTTTACTCATCCCACCAGGAAATCCCATAATTCCTCAAGGAACATATATTCTTATGGCAGGTGCTATATCCAATTAGTACAGTATTAATTTTTTTTTTCAAATGACAGAACACACACTTGCATACTCACTGAGAAAAGCATACATTGAATTTTTATTTATTTCCTATTTTAAAGAGCACTGAAAGCAGCTGCCAAGAGACAGGGGGTGGCAGTGGTAGGGTAGTTCCCCATATTTCATGCAACGACCTCACGCCATGTACAAAGCACAGCTGGACGCGTATGTAGGTTTGTACTCGGAACCATCAATCAGCTCTCTCCAGGATACAGAGCTACAGTCTGTCCCTTGAGAGTCACACAATGGAGCAGCATGGCTGAGATGGCCACGCACATGAGACCGAAGAAAAGAGTGCTCTCCTGAAGATCACCATTAGCTGCAGAACACAGGAGCACTTTGCTAATACACGTACTCAGGAATTGGAAATATGCACTACAAAGATGGATTTATTTACCAGGCCAAAACCACTCCTACTTATGCTGCTCTTTAACTCCTCACTCTTTCCAATAACTTCTCCCTTCACCACTCACCGCCCCAGTTACCCAGAGATTACCAGCTAAACTTTGTGCATCAAGACCCATCAGCACAAATGCTTTGCCAGTCCATTAGTGTTTATTAGCAGAAGGAAGAACATTAAAAGTAAATTAAGAGTCTCACCTCCCCCTGACAGCGTCCATTTTAAACCAAGGAACGCTGCTCAGGAAATCAGCAATGGACCATCTCCTTCTTCATCCCACGTTTGCCACTTCAGCAAAAGGTCTCACATAAGGGAGACCATGGGTACCAGACAGGGCTTCCCAAGGCTCCACAGAGGGCAGCCGTGACAACCTCAAGATCTCTGCTCCAAAACACAGACAATGCCATACTAATGACAACACTAGAATTACTTTCTGCAGATTTGGGAACTTACTACTACAGGGCTCTTTACTGTTTATCTGACTGGAGGATTATATTAATTAGGTTACAGACTTATACCAAGATTTTCAGGACCAAATGTGCAAGTTTGAGTATTTTGATATCCTATACAAACCTGTTTCTTTTAGATACCCTAGATCCAGATACCTGGAGATTAGGACAGTATAATAAAAAACAATTCCTACCTATCTCTAGATGTCAAAACAGAGCATTCAAAAGTAGCATGATATTTTCTAGATGAACTACTAACACTTTAATTGAAGTTTTCATTCTATAAAAGTTGATGATGTTTGAGAATATTTCCATTTACCTTGTGTAAATGTACTTTGCAAGTCTCATGTAGTATATTACTGGACATATGCATAAATATTTCTTATCTCTTCCTGTCATCTATCCCTCATCTACATTCCTATATATGTTTGAAATGGAGACTCATAAGTAACATGTATCACTCGAACCTGGACTTTGTCATTTAATTAAATCTAAACTTCAATTTTCATCTCAAGGACTTGCTTTCATTCCGACACTAATAGAGGACTCATCAGCCCATGAAGAGTTAGGACTGACCAAATGCATCTACTCGCTTTAAGCTTTAACTAGTAACCACACTGATATTGCTACGTCAATTAAACTTCCATTGAGCAACAGATACTAAAAGCTCGTTATAATAAGACACCAAGCTACGGTTTCACGTCTTTACCTATATTATCTCATTTCTGTTTTCTTTGTCTTCCAAATCCTCTTCTCATTTCATATATCTCACTAACCTATTCAGCAGACACTGCTGCTTTGGCTTGTACAGTAACAAACATCATAAGTTCCTACTGTTGGCCAGAACCTCTATGGATTGATGCAATACAAACAAGCATCTTCTTCAACCCATTTCATCCCACCAGGCCATCTTCCTTCATTCTTACTAATCACTGTCCACCCAACGAGAAGTTGAGTTTGACTGCATGCATTAAATTTCGTATGACTTTTTCCCTCCCACACCTTCTCCCACTTTCCCAAAGGCAACTAATGATATCTAGTACACATTCCAAACATACCTCTTTTAATAATGGTCCCCTTACCCAAGATGAAAATTCCACACCTCCCATACTACTGCCTATTTAAATAATCACCAGTGATGGACAGGACCAGACACGGCCCAGGATTTCCAGATTTCTCAGGTACTCTGTCTACCGTAACTGAGACTGGTTGTTTTCTGTGGGAAGACCACCACAATGGAGAACAACCTTATGCTTCTACTCGATCAAGTCCGGGCGGAGCAGAGGAAGAGCGCAAAGATGTTTAAACAGAGCACAAAGGAAGATACAATCAATCAATTCGGGAGGTACCAAGACTGCGACAACAGCCGCTCTCAGGCACAACACAAAGCACAACGGCGGAAGAAATATAGCAACGCCGGGGACCGGCTTCGAGGTGCAAACCAAACAAAGAATCCCAGAAGGCGAGACCGGGCCGAGCGCCAAGCAATTAGAAGGAGCACGAGTGGGTGCCGTGGCCCAGGGCGGGGGTGCCCAGCGCAGGGGACGCGTGAAGGCAGGGCAGCCCGGCCGGCGGGGGCTGGAGGCCGCTCCCCGCCGGGGGACCGAAGCCAAGCGCCTGTGGACGCCCGCAGCCGCCGGCTCCAGCCGAGTACATATAAGGGCTGCCCGGCCCGGCAACGCGCGGCAGGGGTTGCCCGGCCTCCGTGCGGGGCGACAGCAGCCCGCCGAGCCTGCGGGAGGCCCGCGGCCGCGGGCGGGCTGGGGCGACGTGGAGCCCAGGGCGCCGGACCCGCCCCGGCAGCGCCGCATGGAGGAGCCGGAGCCGCGGGCAGGCGGCGGTGCCGGCCCGGCGCCGGGGAGCGCCCGGCCCGCCGGGCGAGGGGACGGACGGCCGCGGCCCGCCGGGTACCCGGCCCGGGCGACAGGCCAGGCCCGGCCGGCGCCAGGTGCCGGGGAGCGGCGGCCGCGGAGGGGGCGCCGGGCGGGGGAAGGGGCTCGGTGGAGGGGAGCCCGGCGAGGCACTCACGTTCTCCGTGTCCCGCTCGTTGACGGTGGGCAGCGGCGTCCGAGTGGACATCTTGTGGGCCGCGGCGGCGGCGCCGCAGCCGGCGCGCTGAGGGGAAGGCCGCCCGCTCTCCTAGGCCGCGGCGGAGGCCGCCGGCCGACCCTGCCGGCAGCCGGGCGCAGACGGCGGGACGCGGGCCTCCTGCCGCGCTGCCGGCCCCGCTAGGCGCCCGGCGCCATGGCCTCGCCCGGCCGGCCGACCCTCCGCCCGCCGTGCTCCCGCCCGCCTCGCCGCCGGGCTCCGCGCAGCTCGGCCGCCGGCTCCTCCTCCTCCCCGCTCAGGTGAGCGGCCGGCAGCTTAGGGGGACCGCGGCGCCTCCTCGCAGCATCCGGCGGCAGCACCGACTCCTCCTCCTCCCTCCGCTGCCCCGCGCTCCCTTCCCCGTCTCCCTCCTCCTCCCCGCCCCCGCCCCGACGGCCAGGCTCCGCCGCCCCGCGCCGCAGGAAGCGCCGGGCGGTGGGGGCGGGCGCGGCAAACGCGGGCGGGCGGCCTCCGCCGGCACCACCGTCCCTCCCGTCACGGGTGGAGCCGCGCCGGGCCCCGCCGGGGTACAGAGCGGAGCGGGAGGGAGGCTGGGCCCGGCCCCGAGGTGAATTGGGCCGAGGGCAGGTGTGCTGCTTCGTGAGGGAGGCCTAGGGGCCGGACCCTTCCTTCAGAGGCCGGCGGAGCTTGGGGAGTCAGTGTTCTGGGGAGCCCCCGGACCCCCGGTGAGGGACGGGGCCCACGGGGGCGTCGGGCCTCGCCGCAGCCTGGCGAGTGGGTCGCCACAGGGACTCTCCTATTACTACGAGTCGGCCTTGGGAAGGGCGATGGGGCAGCCCTGCCCGCCTCCCGCACGGCTCCGAGTCCGCAAGTCACAGACTGTCTGGAGGCTCCTAAAACCCTGTGTCAGCATCTGTGTAAATCAAGCCCTTTATGTGTGTGCCTGAGCCAGCCGGCCTCCTTAACCCACTTGAAGCTGAAATCGGATCAACAAGAGTCTCTGCACTGCATCTATCTGCTCGTGTCTGACCAGCACACAGTCCTCAAACACTTAACCGATGACCTCATGTACTTAAAATTAGAACCATACACACATTTTTGTCTTTGAGAAGTTACTAGTATTTACATGACAGCAGCTTTTGCTATAAAACCAGCCAAACCCTTCACCAAATTCTAAAAATAATCTGTAAAAAAAAAAAAGCCTCCCCTGCATCAAAAGAAAGACAATGTGCCTGAATTTCCATTGCGCTATTTTAACAGATTTTTATAGCTGAGGCTGTAAACATGTTCGTAAATGCTGTAAATGCAATTCTTGTTCTGAAAAACCTGATGAAAAAGAATTTGGAAGGCACTTGATGGGTTGTATGTCTATCTCCAGGAAGCCCTCGTGCTTGTGAAAGGTCACGGATTGTTCTTTATATATATATTAATAGGTTATATATATATGTGTGTGCCTATATTTGTAGGTAAACACATGAAACAGAGTATATTTAGTCCTGGCTGTGTTAGTTCTGGTGTGATTCAAGAGGTGCCCCCAGCTGCTCAGCACTAGTCAGCCGACAGTGGAGTTTTCCAGATGCAGGCACAGGCGGAGGACATCATTGCATTGTACGAGCGGTGTGACTGGACTTGCTCTTTGCACATTCAGCACCATGTTGCTCTGAGCATGCATGATTTGTCTGTCTGGAATGATAGAGGTTCCCAGCTAGTCCTCAGCCCAAAGCCTCCCAAATACTTGAGAGGGCCTCTGTGAGCTCCTAGCTCTCTCCTCACATAGCTGGCACTACCAGTTGCAAGGGAAATTTCAGGGTCCTTCAATTTTCTGGGAACAAAATAATCCAAGACTGGGTTTACTCAGGGTAGACAGCCAGGGTCTACCCAGCATGCCAAAACAAGTTTGTTGACAAACTGGATATTAACCCAGTTTGGTTGCTTAGCTCATCAAAATGCATTCACTTTTATCCTAAATAAGAACAAGGCTGTGTCTAGGGCTCTGCATGGGGCCTGACTCTGCAACCCTTACTTGGTCAAAACTCCCACTGATGCAAGCCCGTTGTGGTATGGATTTGTGTATGTGCTTGTGGTCGGAGAAGAAAGGAGTGTAAACTCAAATGTCTTCTAAATGTGTTTAATGGCACCACTGACTAAGGGAAAGCTTAGAAAGACTTCCTGCCTTAGAATTTGAACACATTTTGGTCAGTAATTCATAGGAAAATGTTGGTTCATTAGAAATTAAAAGTGTAATAATGTAATAATTGTTTTTTCTGAAGATCTGCTTTGCAGTTGTTTTGGCCATGGTTGTTCTGTTATCTTTTTCATGTTAATAAGGTCACTCATCCATTTAATAGCTTGGTTTAATTTTGATTGCTTATTACTACAGGCCTCTTGTCACCCCCGAGAGAGAAGATGCAGGGACTGAGGAGATGCACGGAGAAGGTGACCACAGAGACGGTCCTGTTGTCCACCAGCCGCTCTCCAAAGAGACGAAATAGAAGATCGGCAATGGGCTGAGTGTGAAAATGGCCTGAAAAAAGGATGCTCCATGCTGTCTGACACCTGCAGTACTGCAGTAAAACATGCAGAAAGTTGTTGTCACATCAAAAGGCATTAAGTCCTGCTTGGTGCCCAGCGTGAGCCACAGAGCACAGGCAGGGCTCAGATAGTGGCAGCAGCATAGCCTCTGCAGCTGCAGAAGGGTGCAAACTGCAGGTAGCGAAGGGAAGGCTGTCATTTTGGGAAGCCTTCTCCTTTGGGAAGCCTTTGGGAGCCAGCAGGAGTGTCTTGCTTGGATCCATGTTTTGAGGGGCTGGAGGAAGCCTTGGCTCCTCACATCAGAAGTGAAAAAGAACAGACTCTTGTCAATAGAAAGCTCTGGGTAGTGGTTGTGATCTTTTACCCTGAGCCCTGAGAAACGTGCACAGGCCCCTGCTCAAGCCTGGGTGAGCACCCGGTTGTTTTATTCCTGGCTGGTTGTGCAGGCAAAGGGAAAGGATACAGAGTGCAAGACTTAAGCTCTTACACCATTATTATTCTGAAATTCACTCATTCTCTGCATTTTTGCCAGAAGTGACATGTTTGTTTATGACTAGACCACTTCATTTAGTGAGGAAACTGAGGTGTCAGTCAGCTTTGTAGGCATTTGTCCCTCCCAAGGGGAGCTCCAGCATGAGTCAGCTGCAGCTTCCCAGCACACAGGCAGAACAGACTCGTTGCTTTGTGCCTTGTAGAAGCCAAGCCCATGTGCCTCCTCCTTCACAAAGCCAGCTGGCTTGTGCTTAGGCCAGCTTTTCTTGTTTGCAGGGATGTGCTGGTTGGTAGCAAGGCAGCCAGGTGAGCACAGAAACCCCAGTCCCTCCAGCCGCACACAAGGTCGGCTTCCCGGCTCCAGTGCTCCCCCAGACCCACCACGGATGGTCTGCAGTTCATTTAGTGACTGACTTGAACTTCAGCACTGGAAGAGTGGATGTTCCACCACCTTAACAGTAACTGAATTCCACCCACAACTGTAGCTGCGATCAGACACTAACTTGAATGAAACCTTTTCCCACAATTTTCAAATTTAATTCTCAACAGCAAAAGGGTGAGAGGTTCAGAAATAATGCAGGAATAGGTGACCACTGAGATGTGAACAAAATAGAGCAAAATCTTGGGTCTTTATTACCTTTCATTGCACCAGAACATCTACCATACTGTGGAAAACTAAACGAAAGACCTGGCAAATAGGTAAGATTAATATACCTCCAGCTGCATGTAATAGACTGCGATTGCATTAAGGACTCCTGAGGTCATTACAAACTACAGATACAGGGCTCCATGGATTATTTACTTTCATGAGGGACACAGGACAAAACTATGTACTCTGAACATATGCAAACTTTGTAATGATATTATTAGCTACAGTCAAAATTCTGATTTTGCGATAAGAATCATTGGGAGATAGTCTTGGTGAAAAGTTAAATAATATATAAATTGCCCCAAGTATTTTAAGCCTCAGAAAAATGAGCTTTTTGTTATTATTATTTTAATAGGAACACATACCTCTTGTGAATGCTCTTACCATGTATATGCAAACAAAGGTTTAAATACATTTAACAGACAGAATTTATCTTAAGGTCAGTTGTACTGACATTTGGCCCTAAATGTAGTTAAATGTGTGTCTTAACATTTTCTGGGTGACTGAAGATTTTTATCGTTTCAATGCCATTATGAGGAACTGCTATAAGAATGCCCATGTAAGAACTTATTATGAAAATAGTAAATAAGTCAGCATTTGTCACTGATCAGCCTGGATCTCTGGGAGCAATATAATAAAATCATAATACAACTTTGTAGTTACAGAGCTTTCTTGCACATCACCAAGGCCTCTAAAATGGTACTAGCAAATCTATTTCACAGAAGGAAAACCACCCAAAGAAGACCTGTACCTTTCAGGACTGAGCCGTGGTGGCACATCTAAAATACATGGGTTGTCAATGGTCTGAAGAAGCTAATAAGGACATTCGCTCTGTCCCTAGGCATGCTCCTCATGGCCTGAAAAAACAGAAGGGTGTTATACATCGGTCATACATTGCTAAAGATCCCCGCACTGGCTCTTAATAATCATCGCTAAAAATAACTAGTTTCAATTGTTTCCTTTGGCTTTGATATCTCATCTTTCTTTTGACACCCCCAGTCTCTACAGCCACAGCCAACTTCTTCCCACATCTGAGGAGTTTCGAAAAGGAAACTAGCAAGCCACCGTAGTACTGAGGTGGAACCACAATGAAACCTGGGGCAATGGCAACTGCATGAATTTCAGCCCTTGTTTTCATTTGCTGTAGTCTTTTTTTGACTGTTGTGGCTTTCTATAGTGGTTTCAAACTTGCTTTTTAAAAATCTCATTTTCTTTCTTTCTTTTTCATAGCCTGAGTTTAGCTTAAGTATATTGGCAGAGGAGGTAAGGCTTGAATCATTTGCATTGCATCAGCACTGACAATATCTTTTTTGATGTTTGTTTTTTTTTAAAATACTAACATTCTTAGAAAAGACTACTTATCAGAGAGTAATAACAATGAAAACATAGTGTAGCATATTGGAAATATCTGTAGCATAATGCAATATCTTGGTATTCCTTTTATCTGAAAATACCTATTTGTTATGAAAGCATGTTAAAGAATAAAATAACTGTTTAAAGCAGGTACTCACATGATTCCTATCACAGCTGTATCTGAGCCTATCACATCAGACATAACACACCATTGCATTAGACCCATGAAGCTGGGAAGCTTCCCTAGCTGTTGCTCAGCTGTAGATCTGAGGAACAGAGGGACTAAATGGTCTGTCCAGGAATAGAGAGGAAGCTAGGGACAAAGGAGACAGCAGACTCTCTGTAAATAGTCCTTTGGGAGCCTCTGGGTACAGATTTAAAACCAGCTTTAGATAACCCCAGGAGATGGGGCAGGATGGCAGAAAGCCTGCAACAAGATGCCTGGTGATCTGCCATTGATCTTCAGAGGGCCATCAGAGACCAGAAGTGGGGGAAGAGTTGGGAAAGGCAATTAACCTAAGTGGTCACAGATGTTCTTACTCTACATCTGCCCTCTGCAGACTTCAGTGGTGTGGTTTCTGTGGAAACAGAAACTCAGTGCTAAATGGAGCTGCTGCCTCTGGCAGGATCTAATTTTTCCAAAGATGTATTCTACAGTAGCACAAGAGCTTGCTGACGCAGAAAGGTGCGAAGCTATCCTGCAGCAGCATTGCATATTCTAAACCAAGCTAGAACAGCTTTTGATCCAGGAATACTTTCAGGTTTTGATATGAGTTATTCCAGTAAATGATTTAATAACAGGGAAATCTCTAACTGTTGCAGAGGCCCTATGTAATCCTCAGTGAGTGTAGGGTCAGTTCCAGTATTCTTTCTTCTCCCCCATTTTAAGGTGATGAAGGAAAGAAAGATTTGAGCTGAACTCCCAGCTGCAAGATTTAAGCATGTGTGTGTGTCTGTGTGAGCAAAGCATTTTTTTACTTATTTAGGACAACTTTTATTTCATATTTTTATAATATCTTATTTGGTTAAGATACCTTGTGGAGCAGACTGGGTTTCATTTTTTACTGAGTCATTCTACCACTTTAGAAGCTTAAAATGGCTTGGGATGTTGAATACTTTTTTTTTTAATCTCCCCCCAACAGCCCCACCCCTGAAGAAAAAAAAAAAAAAGTCTCCCTGTTTTGTTTTCTGCTGACTGCACTGAACTGGCAGGATAACCTTAAGATAATTGACAAAATGACAGGATAGAATAAAATGTTGGAAAGGAAGATCTGACACAGGCATTCCTGGACTTTTCAGCAGTTAAACCACAATGGCCTGTTCAAATGAACGTGTTACTCCCATAAGAGAAAGTAAATTTTATTCCTCACAGAATTTGTACACAGAACAAAATGGCAAACAACCGCTTACTGCCATGAGTTGTACTGACCACGTCTTACTGACTGAAGACTAAGCTGAATCTGTCCCACCTTCTCTGAGGTTATCAGGAGCAAAGAAAGGCCATCTGGACCTCCTGTAACAGCTGCTGAGCTGGAGATGGCAATAACCTTGGCTACAATAGCCTGGATTTAAAAGAGGATGGATTCTAGAGGTCTCCTTTAAAGAGTCCTAAGAGGTTGTAAAATGGCCAGATGAGAATGATAGGCAGCAGGGTTCATTTTGTATTGACTAAATGACTGCAAAAAACCAACACACCGAAGTCAGGCGCAGAGAGAAGAAAGAGGACCTTACTCTGGGTCACCTGGTTGCCTTGAGATGTGATAACTGACATATGGGGCCGTAGTCTGCCAGCGGTACCATCATCTTGCAAAAGCACATCATCTTGCTTTCCCAGCCTGTGAAAGGGGGTTTCCTGGAAACAGGACAACACGGCAAACAAGAAAAGCAGCATGTTGTTGGTTTTTACTTGTTAAGTTAGCCAGAGAAGTAAGAAACAATGTCAGCCCGATTTCCAGAATGAACTAAAAATAAACCAAAGGGTTTATTTTAAGATGTACCAAGCTATCTAATTACAGCTCAGCTTTATGGCACGTAGGAATAGGATCCAGATTCTGATTTTGGTTATATTGCTGGAAATTTACCATTGGCTTCAAAGATAATTAGTAGTTTCACCAAAGTAATTTGATCAGAAATTGGCCATAGATCTATTGTTCCTTGGTGTGATATGCTTACACATAAGTTTTAGTGGAAAAATAATTATTAAAAAAGAATAGAAGCACAAACATACTGATATACCTCACAGCTTTTTTTGAGATTTAAATAATTTTAAGTGTTTTGAGAATGAACAGTGCAATAGGTATGCTAAGCATTATTATTTATTATATAAATGCATAATATCAAGCACGCTATTTTCATCTTTACCCACAGCATAATGATGATGTATCTGCAACGGGATGAAATGCAACACTATATTTAATAAAGGTTATGGATTATGTTTGTATTTCATATTGTTTGGTGATATGCTGCTTCTGATATCTAGGTCACTGTCCAAATCCATCAGGGGTTACCCATGGCCAATCATTCCTATCTGACACCTGGTATGCTTCTGCTGCTAGAGGAAAAGTTGTTTACCTCTATAACTCATCAACTTAGTTTAGAGCCAGTAAAAATGCTCTGTGATGATGCCAATGCTTACAGGGTGGAAAAAAATGCTAGTCTTTATTCTGAGATAACCCATTCAAAACTCAGCTAAGCAATGTTGGTGACAGAGATGCAAAATTAATTAAGGACATATAGCTAAAATACTGTGAAGTCCAGCACCTTTTAGGAGAACTAAAAAGCTAACTAAAATAGCTGAGGATAAGTTTAGCAAGCTAATTGCTTTCTTAAGAAAATAGTTCCTTTCTTTACAGAGTTCTGTTATGGTCACAATGAAGTATGGGACAGAATTTCTCACTGGAGTACCAAAACATCTTCCAGTAAGCTTTCCAAGTCCGACTTTGTGAATACCAAAGATTACTTAAGTTGCAAAAGAGGCATAAAAATTTTTCAGGTTAGATTTGTGTCTCAAGCCTAACTTTTGGCACTCTTCCTGCATTGCCAGTATTTGCCCCATGGAAATACACTGAAAATCCACTGGATCAGATCTTAAGGCCTTCTGTTCAGTTTTTATTGAGCTTTTACTAGAAACAGAACTTGCAGTAGTTCAACTCCTGGCAGATAAAAAGCAGCTAAGCATGCATCCTTCCCTCTGATTTCCATAGCAATTGTTGCTGAGTAAGGCCTGGATGCGGCTCCTGCTCCTGCATCAGGACTGCTGACATGAACAAGTGGGAGGAAGATCAAGCTCCGGCGAGATCGGACTTCAGGAGCTGGTCCATTCTTCTTTCACACAGATGGGAGTGTCACAGCGCGCTTTCCTGCCTAATCAGTCTCAACACATCCTTGCACAACCCAGCCTGTTTTGAGCTTTTAACCAGGGAGTAGGAGTTCAGAAAAAAAAAACAACAACCGAAATCACCTCCCTTCCCTGAAGACAAATGTAATTGCAAAGATTTGTTTTGATGTAGCATGTACAGTAAACTTGAATCACTGAAAGTGAACCACACACTTGTGCAAGTATTTTTTCTTTCCCTAATTTTCATTCCTAGTTAGCTATTCATTTTATTTACCTCCTGGAAAGATCATCCTAGAGACTGTATCCAACTCCCAGTGAGGCTCATGGTGGAGCTCCCAGGGCCATAATCCCCGGGGCTGTAAGACAGTTCCTCTCTGTTGACCCCGCTGGGGCAATCCCAGTATATACCAGCAGACAATCTGGTCCCCATAATCATTAATGCAGACAGTCCTTTGTGTGACTCACCTTATGGGCCAAAGCAAACATTAATGCATAGTAATATCAAAATAGTACATGGTGATAGGTTCCACTCTCATTGTAATTGTGTCACTAATTTAAAAGTGCTACTTATTCTTTATAACACTCATTTCTTTTAATACTCTGAGAGAGATCAGGAACCTTGTATATTTCAGGCTTCAAACAAACAAAAGCCTTGATGTTACAACATGATCTGCACTAAAAGCCATGCATATATGCAACTTCAGTGGCAAGATCATGGTCCTTGCAAGCTCTCTAGACCTCTGCTGAAGCCAACCCAGAAGCTTCAAATTTATTCTTCTGTTAACAGGCTCAGAGTATAGAGCTTGGTTATTACCATTACCAGTTCATAGCATGCCAAGATGTGGAGGACAAATGGGAGAGCAGCCTAAAATCCAAATGATGCAACAAATGGGCATAGTAAATAGCAGGGCGAGAATGGAACACCTAGGGACAAAGCTGAGAAAATGATTGTTCAGTTTAGGGAAGACAGCCCAACAAAATTGACTAATATTTAACAATCATGTACTCACTGTAGGGTCATTTATTGTGACCAGCAATAAGAAAAGCAGTAATGAATGGCCAGAGAAATGTACTGATCAGGCCCCTTAATATAGATTCAAAACAATGCCATCAATGAATATGGGAATTCCTTGACAAGATGAAAAGGGATATAATCCTGTCTCCAGTACTTATACAGCCTCTTTTACCATGGCATCTGACCATCTTTCTCATAACAGCCTCACGTCCCATGCAACTGGGAAGCTTTAGTGCAGGTCCACAGCAGCAGGCATCCCTGAGAGGGGAGCAGCCTGCCAGGGACGGCATAGCCAGGATGGGTTGTCCTAGCCTAATCCTGACTTCCTACTAGCACAGCTTCTGGTACCATCACCTACTGGCAGTTCTTCAAGCCTCCCCCATCCCATCCCACCCTGTCTCATGCCATGCCATGCCATGTGATCCCATTGCTCTCTTCACCTTTGCTCTTGGTTTCCCTGCAGCAGGACTATGCCACACTCCAGCCTTCTTTCCCTCTATTCCCAGCAGCATGGGAGATACAGGAGGACAGGCTGGGACTGCTGCTCCTCAGGGGAAAGGGAAGAGCTGTTGCTTTTTGGAGAGGGAAAGAAAATAAACTCTTATTCTTCTTATCCCTATCTGCATTTCACTGATCTTACCAGTCCTCCTCCCTTCAGACATGCTTAGTGCAACTACAAAATTCACTTTCGCCCATCTGTTTTGGGATTCTTGTTAAGGGATCTTATGCCCTTCATACTAATGGGAACTGAAGCATGGAAAGAATAAACGAGGTTATCCAGAAAGTCTACAGTAGAGAGAGACCCAAAAAATGAATCTTCCCACATGCAGGCTGTACCCTAGCTACTGAGACTTTCTTTTCGTGGAGCTGTATTTTCTACCTGTTAATCCAGGCTCCTCCTCTTTTTGTCACACTTTTGGGTCTTGAGTTCAGTAAGAATGTGGTTTTGCTTCTTCTGACAATGTTGATCAACAGAATTTCACTTGCAAGCGTATCTAGGTAGTGAGAAAGTTTTGCAAATATTTGTGCAAATGTTCATCCAGTTCATAAACTGCATGATTTGACCATCTTGAAACCTTCCTATGGTTTAGGGAATCATGCAGACAGGGATTAAAAATGGTGCTATCTGACAAATCAGGCCAAACCATAGGCAGCTGGTATTCTAAGTAATCGTCCTAATGCATAGTTCATGAGTGACCCATTGGCTGCAATATATTTGTGTTAGTAATTTATCAAATAATAATGAGCACCAAAGGCTAGATCCTGTAAATGGATGAATGGGGCCAATTCCTGCACCTTGGTATGAGGAATGTGTCTCGAGGCCCATGTTTATGGAGCTACAAATTTGTTCTTTGATCTCTTACCAATAGTAAGACTAAAGGAATGCAATTTTTATTGTTAATATTTTGCTTAACGTTAGTCTAGGGAAAGGTCGTTAGTATTCTATAGCTATCTCGTCAGTCTACAGGGACACTTCATATACTTTAAAGGGCACAAATCAATAATTAACATAAACCCCTCCTAATCCTAAAGTAAAATATTAACATTCTCCCTTACTTTTTTCTTTACTTCATCTTTTTTTTTTTTTTTTTGCTTCTGGCAAATTCCTAAAGAACCCAAGGCTGAGAGTGGTAGAATATAGCCCAGAGATGGCAAAAATAATGAGACAGACATGTGCCTGCCTGTCTGTGCCAGATTTCAAGCATATACGTCCCCAGTAAGCTCAAAAGTTAAGTATGGAGGGAAGTGCTTTACGATGTGTTGGAATTCTGCATGATGCTCTAATCAAAAGAGGTTCAATACCTGGTACCTATAAAACAAGAAATTTTGGGGACAAAAGGTATTCTTCTAAAAGTCTGTAAAAAACCCTGCCATTTATAGAAATAATTCCATTTATATAATCCTTAAAATATGTTTAATTATTTTCAAAATTAAATATTGCTAAATGTTTCCACAACTGGGTTATGAAACTGTACGTAAATCCTTGTAGTAAAAGCTCTGTTTTAATCTCACAGCATTAACATCTAAAGCATTTTTAAAAGTGCAATAGTGCCACATGTTCAAAGTCATTCCAAATTCCAATTAAAGAGTAACATCAGGTTAAACCATTGTAAAGGTAAATATATGTGCATAATTTATTAGATATAGGCACAAAATTTTTTCAAATGTCTACGCACATCTGAAAATGGTACCTATCACTATATATTTATACCTGTATACTTAATAAACTGCATACACATAGATACACTAGGTACAGGCATATAGATAGTTCAGATACCTTCCCAAGGCATCTTCAATTACTAATATTTCTGTCAGTGGGAAGGAATGTGATCTTTCATAACAATGAAGTAATTGTTTATTTTCTCCTTGGCATTTTGTTGCAGGAATTACACATTTTGGGTTACTTATTACCATGAGATAATTCCTGCTGGTCTGCTGAAGGCACAAGCAAGGCAAAGTGTTTCCTAATTCCCAGAAGGCATGTGTTATCTCATGGTAACACACACATGCATTGCAGTGTGACATTGCTTCTTGATACAGGTAAATGGACCATACTGTAGCCAGGATACAGCTTTGTGCTTTCATTAAAATCTTACTTGTATTCCCCTGCTTGCAAAATACTTTACCAAGCTGTACAGTACAGAATAAAAATTTCGTGGAGCGCTTGTACCACTGCAATTTTAATAAAATCCAGAGAAAGGCTAAACAGAAACATACATCTGCTGAAAAGCTAAAGGGCTGACATTTAGGTGAAAGTTGCTGTCGTTAGTGCTGCCTTTGTGGGAAAGCATATTGATAATCACACACTACTGATGGGCAACAGTGTGTGGATACGGTCTTATCAGGGCCTGACTACAACAAGGTTTCATAACTTCAGTCAGCAAATCAGACGAAGAGTCTTCTGCAAGTCTTCTCCTCCCTGGCTGTTCGTATTTCTCAATATTCTCAGTCAGGAACACATCCAGGATGCATCCCAACTTTCAGATGGCTCCTTGTGCTGGCAGTTCTGCAGTCAGTTGCTTAGAAAGATGGACAAGTCTCTTGCGTCATGTCAACTGTGCCCCGGGCCAGCTCTGACTTATTTTTCCACACATTGGTTTACTCTGAGCAAGAGATTCTTCATGCTGCTAATGTCTGCTCAAGGGAGATGTAAAATCTCCCATTTAGGAGACATAGGGGAAGACATCTGTCTGTGAGAAGCCCCCAAATCCATTATTAATTTCTGATTGCAGCATATTTTTCTCAGTTCCCTATAGCAGAGTCTCATTCCACTACTCTCAGCTCTTCATTTGAGTTTAAAGTCCACTGAGATCAATATACAGTGAATGTGGACGTGAAAGGACAGATTAATGGTAGAACAGAGAGAGGACAGTGAAAACAGCCTACTAATTATTACACTTGGGGATTTCCTCCAGAAACGAAGGTCCTTTCAGATTCACTCTAGAAAGGAAATTTCAGCCACTGGGCATATAATGTTTGTGTCAATAATTTACTGTATACTGCCAATGAGGCAATACAGCCCTTTCTTTATGTGCAGCTAGCTATTACACTTGCAAATAGTCATGTGTATCATACTATAAACGTGATCTTTAAATCCCAAGTTTTCCTGTGTTACAGAATCATCAACAGAGGAATCACTTTGTTCTATTAAACGGGGACTTGGATATGGGAAAATGCTCTACAGGCAACTCCCATGTACCGTAAAAATGATCATGAACCTGGCTATCTTCTAAATATGGTCATAAATAATCTTTTCCTTTTTATTAGTAAAAATCCCCCAATTAGTTTGGGACATTAACAGGCAATTTTTTGGCAATAGCTTTTGGTGCTTCAAATGCTTTCCTTCAAGAAAAAGGCGGAAAAGGCATTTGTATTGGAGGGAACTGGAAAGGCACGCTGACTCGAACACAGTTAGCTGCAGTAGCAAGCCCAACGTGAAAAATAGATTTTTTTGCTTGTGGTTTTTCTTTCTCCCCGCAGTTGTCCGTGGGACTAGCTCCCCTATGGATGTATTTCTCCAGATGACAGCCTCTGCTTTGTGTCTGTTACATAGAGTTGAACATGTGCTCTGAAGTTTGAAACTGGATTTCCAGTCAGTCAGAGTTCAAGGAAGACTTAGGATTTTGGCTTGGTTTCATAGCTAATTGCATGGGGTGAAATCCCAGCTGTTTTGAAGTCAATGGCACAAATCCCACTGGTTTCAGTGGGGCAAGAGTGTCACCCCTTGCAGTTTAGATGTCAACTACATATAAAAAAAGAACTATGATTCTGACCATACAGTAATGATATAATTTTTATTTATGCCCATGCTTGTCATGCTTTTAGTCTATCTGTTTCCCTTACTATATATTTATAAAGGTTTCTCTGCCTGCCTCTTTCTGGAGTTCCTGTGATCTGTTCCAAGGGGTTTGATCTTCAAATCCAAGAAACAGAAAGACCACTAGGAAGTGCATAAACTTGTGATAAATGCTGATAGCATTCTTAAATTCCAAATTCCAATGGAGTCACAAGGCAGATTCCATTTATTTTAATTGTCTGTACATCAGTTCTTTTTAGTGCTTGAGGAGTACTGGACACCATCAGATGAGACATGCCAAAAGTGTTCGTCAGAACAAATTGGCAATAATCTTCTGTGTAGCTATAATCTTTATTTATTTTTTTTTATCAGCATGTCTTCCTCAAATATTCCTGGCCATATATGGTATGAACTTTTTGCCTTTATTCAGGAATTTCCTTTTTAATTTCTTTTTCTTAAGGCAGCCTGTACTAGGACAACATGAAAAAGTTCTGGAGTGTGATCCAGTCCCTTGCGTTCATATCTGATAAACAGATGGTTCTGTGAGCCTCAGGCAGTGGAGGAATATCATCACATAGAGTTTTAGTGATAACTCAGATAGTTACTCCAAAACATCATATGTTACACCAATATTTTGCACCAACTGAGTAATGTGGAGTGTTCTGCCAAGGCTCCTCGGTGTGCTTTTTCACAGCTGTGATGCTGTCAGCCCAAAGACAATGCTTGCAGTGAGAAGCCCAGTGCTCCCACAGACGCTCAGCTGTCTTGAGGCTGGATCTCAGCCAAAAGGCTCCTGAAACATTCTCCGTGGGCTACATCCTAATGTATATTGCCTGTGCATTCATATAAGTCTTTCTAATGGGAGTATGGTTTGCAGGATAGCTGCTGGACTGGCTTATAATCCATTCTGGAAGTGCGTAAGGCAGAGGTGCTCTCTGTAGAACTAACATTGCATTATTTTCTATGACAGCTATGAGTTTGCACATAGATATTGCATTGCATTATTTTGTTTGCTCAAACCTCATTAAACTATGTGGAGTTTAAATATACCCAAGTCACACAATGCTGGTTTATAACATCCTCCTTTGTTGACCACTGTGCTGATGTAGCTATGACCTTGCTTGACTGAATGGCATGGCGTTCTGGGAAGACAGCCCCTGGTGTGATGATACACCCCTTGGTTCTGTACCTGGTGGTTTCTCTGGCAGTACACCATGGGATGGCCATCACAAAGGATAAGGGCTGGGGGCTTGGAAATTAATGTCCCTGCTTCTTCAGTAGGTATTGGCTATGATGAACCTGAGCAAGTACTTCAGCAGAGCATTCATCTTCAACAGCTCTACTCAGTGCAGCGCCATTTTGGGTGCAGTGGTGGGTGCAGCGGGGTACAGACGCCATGCTGGGATCACCAGCAAGAGCGACTATTCCACAGGAGAGCTAAAAGTTCCACTCATGCCTGCACCAGTAACAGGCACATGCACAGAGCTCCTCTCCAATTGTCACTGCAGACTGCTAATGGCTGTGGCAAGCCAGTTTTGCAATGACTGATCAACTGTGGAGGTTGTTGTTCTATGGAGGTTGCTGCTGTATCACTTAATAAGACGCCAAAGATCATAGGAGTTTATTAGTGGCACTGCATTTCAAACACTTTAGAAAAAGCCCTTCTTGACAGACAAATGGGCTTTATCAAATACCTTTAGCAGGTAACACATTAATCCTTTCATTACTAATAATAACATAAAAATAAGATGAGCACAGTAAATTAAATAACAGACCCCAAGTCACAGGTTCCTTCTTTGGTGAACTCTTTATTTATGCAACCCTAGATTCCTTTCACACCCTTCATGCAATGACATCATCAGTTATTTCTTAGTGGGTTTTGACATATGCCAGTTCAGTGCCCCATATCATGACAGAAAAGACACCTTGCCTTATGCTTCTCTGCTTTCTAGAAGTTTTTACCTGTTGGTTGGAAAGGAGAAAAGAGTGATCTAATTCTGAACTATGTGGTTGCAGACTGCTATGTATATGCTCTGAAATAGCTGAAGTTTGTAGCAATGTCTGTGTAAAAGCTGATGTTTCTTTGCATCATGAGTTTATCAGGTTAAGTGCCTGATGAGTTTTGCACATTTGTGAATGCAAGAGAAAGATGCTGAAGGACTGTGTGGAACAGGAGGTCAAGAGATCCACTGGACGTATGTAAGCCAAAGAGGGTATGTTGGCAAGCTGCCTCATGTGGTCAGGGAAACAGGATCAGGGAGGCATTATGCTCTCATTTAGAGACCAGAAAATGGAGGGAAGGAATGTTGTGTAACCAAGAATATGTGTTTGCATTTACTCATACTTGGAGTTAACAGCATGGAAGGATATTATGCTATTTATAGGTGGTACTGCAAGGAAATTTTTGCAACTGAGTGCTATCAGAATAAGTTTATTTTGCAATAAATAATGACAGAAAATAAATATAAAGATATAGGTAGCACATTGTTTCTTGTTTCAGCAAGCCCCTGGTGAACTAATTTTTTGGTAGTTAGGTGGGTAAGTAATAAAGCAAGCAGATGGTGTAAGTTCATTGAATACAAATCAGGACCTCCACTGGAAAAGTGCTAGAGGTCTGCAAAACACAGACCACAGGTTAAGAATGACCAATATAGGTAAAGCATTTGTTCTCATCCATCTTCTGAGGGGTGGGATTGCACATTGCATGCTGTGGGAGGACTCTCCAATTACCCCTGAATGGTCTGTCTTCTCCAGAGTGCAGTACTCTGGGATGCAGTCATTAGCGCCAATCATAAAAGAAGTTAATCCATGACATTCCTCCCCTGCAATGTCTGTGTCAGGGCTCTTTCCAGGGCAATGAGCTCCATTTCAGTCCCCTGAGCATTCTCTGGGAAATGCTTTAGGGCCTTCTGTTGGGTTAGGTCCAGTAGTTTCTGGAACATATCCCTCCCTCACTCCTTTTCTTTTTGTTGGCCAATCCATCTGTGTGCACTGCTTACTGCTTTGCGGGAGCCGTGGCATCAAGAAGCCTAAAGCAGATTTTAAAAGAAGAGGAAGGGGCTTAAAATTATATTTTCTTAATATCTGTCCTCATGCTAAATGCCACAAAACAACTCCCTTAAGACTACGCCATCGTCAGTTCACACTCTGGAGTCCAGATGAGGCAGTAAGGCGTAATCCAAATTGCTTTTGCTTGTTGTAGATTTTCATGTAGCAAAGATGAGATGCTATGGAATATGGCAAGACAGGGAGCAATTAGCTGGGTGGGGCTGTGGTGGCTCATGTAAATAGAGGACATCAGTCAGCAGGTTAGCAATTCTGTTGTACACACACCACCCCCACCACACCACCCCCACCCCCCACCCCCGTTCTCTTTGTACAGGAGGATATTACAGCCTCAGGAGTCAGAAAGAGCTTTGCAAGGTCTTGTGCAAGACCAAGAACTTTGTCACGACAGTGGCCCAGTGGCTTCAGTATTCCTCCCTGTGCTGGACTCTTGTGCAATTTTCAGCCCTGCTGGTTTGTGCAGTGTTGGCTGCTCTCATAAATCTCCTGATTGAATCCCAATGCATACACAAGATCAAAGGAGCCTGCAGTGGGTTTTATGCTGTTTGTTTGGCTGTCTCCAGTGCCTGTGCTGCAGCCTTGGGTGCTTTGCGAATAGATAACCACAATGTAACATTCAGAGCCCCTGCCTGCAATACTCACAAAAAGGTGGTCCAGCTTGTCCCTGGGTCATTTGCCTGTAGCTCTCTAGCTTTGCTTTGGTAGAGCAGCCAGCACAGTGTATTTGTCATTCTCTATTTGTCTTGAAAGTGTTCTCTAAAGGTGTCTGCATTCTGGTGGGTCTTCTGAGGGAGACCACAAAGGTCTGAATGAGTGCCAGTAAAATCTTATCTCTCAGAAAAGGCACACTGTGGCATAGTTGCTACAGTGCTGGTGGCTACTCTTCTTTAAAATATCAAATAGTAGCAAATTCACACATAATATTCTAATGTGGGGTCTTTATAGACCCCCAAACCAGCCCCATATGACATGCTGACCCCAAATCCTCCAGCTCCTAATCTAAGCCTAGCCTGGGAAACTTGGAAAGTCCCAGCCCTAACCGCAGCTTGCCAACTCTTACATACCATGGAGCTGCATGGTGGCAGTGACCGTGCCCACGACCTGCAGCAACAGTTGTAGGAACAGAGGTATGGAGGATGTGGTTTAAGTATAGAAATTCTGCAAGATCATTTAAGATCTGCAGCATGGGCAACAACAGGAGGAGCTGAAAGCCACTGTGCAGCAGGAAAACTATGATGTGGTTGGTGTCATGGAATCATGGTGGGATGACTTGCACAACTCGAGTGCTGCAATGGATGGCTATAAACTCTTCAGAAGGGATAGGCAAAGAAGGAGAGGCGGTAGGGTAGCCCTCTACGTAAGGGAGGGTTTTGATTGTTGAGACCTTAATGATGGTGATGAAAGGGTTGAGTGTTTATGGGTAAGAATCAGGGGGAAGGCCAACAAGGCAGATATCATCGTGGGAGTCTGTTATAGACCACCCAACCAGGATGAAGAGGCAGATGAAATATTCTCTAAACAGCTGGAATAAGTCTCACAATCACTAGCCCTTATTCTCAAGGGGGACTTCAACTTACCAGATGTCTGCTGGAAATACAATACAGTGGAGAGGAAACAGTCTAGAAGGTTCCTGGAGTGTGTGGAAGATAACTTTCACACAGCTGGTGAGTGAGCCAACTAGGGAAGGTGCCCTGCTGGACCTGTTGTTCACAAACAGAGAAGGACTTGTGGGTGATGTGATGGTTGGAGGCTGTCTTGGGCATAGCGACCACAAAACGATGGTTTTCGATTCTTGGAGAAGGAGGGGGGTCAGCAGAACTGCCACCTTGGACTTCCAGAGGGCAGACTTTGACCTGTTTAGGTGCCTGGTTGACAGAGTCCCTTTGGGAGGCAGTCCTGAGGGGCAATGGAGCCCAGGAAGGCTGGACATTCTTCAAGAAGGAAATCTTAAAGGTGCAGAAGCAGGCTGTCCCCATGTGCTGAAAGATGAGCCGGAGGGGAAGAAGACCTGCCTAGCTGAACAGGGACCTTTGGCTGGGACACTGGAAAAAAAAATAAAATTTATGACCTTTGGAAGAAGGGACAGGCAACTCAGGAGGACTACAAGGATGTTGTGAGGTTATGCAGGGAGAAAATCAGAAGGGCCAACACCCAACTACAAGTTAATCTGGCTACTACTGTAAAAGACAATAAAAATATGTTTCTATAAATACATTAACAACAAAAGGAGGGCTAAGGAGAATTTCCATCCTTTATTGAATGTAGGGGAAAACATAGTGACAAAAGATGAGGAGAAGGCTGATGCCTTCTTTGGCTCAGTCTTTAATAGTAAAACCAGTTGTTCTCTGGGTACCCAGCCCCCTGAGCTGGAAGACAGGGATGAGGAGCAGAATGAAGCCCCCATAATCCAAGGGGAAATGGTTAGTGACCTGCTACACCACCTAGACACACACACAAGTCTATGGGGCCAGATGGGATCCACCCAAGGGTACTGAGGGAGCTGGTGGAAGTGCTCACCAGGCCACTTTCAATCCTTTATCAGCAGTCCTGGCTAACTGGGGAGGTCCCAGTTGACTGGAGGTGAGCAAATGTGATGCCCATACACAAAAAGGGCCAGAAGGAGGATCCCGGGAACTACAGGCCACTCAGCCTGACCTCGGTGCCAGGGAAGGTTACGGAGCAGATTATCTTGAGTGCCATCATGCAGCACGTACAGGACAACCAATTGATCAGGCCCAGTCAGCATGGGCTCATGAAAGGCCGGTCCTGCCTGACCAACCTGATCTCCTTCTATGACCAGGTGACCCACGTAGTGGATAAGGAAAAGGCTGTGAATGTTGTCTAACTAGACTTTAGTAAAGCCTTTGACACTGTTTCCCACAGTATTCTCCCGGAGAAACTGGGTGCTCATGGCTTGGACAGGCATACTCTTTGCTGTGTAAGAAACTGGCTGGATGGCTGAGCCCAGAGAGTTGTGGTGAGTAGAGTGGAATCCAGTTGGCAGCCGGTCACAAGTAGTGTTCCCCAGGGCTCAGTATTGGGGCCAGTTCTGTTTGATTTCTTTATCAATGATCTGGACAAGAGGATTGAGTGCATTTGCGGATGACACCAAGTTGAGCGGGAGTGTTGATCTGCATGAGAGAAGGTTCTACAGAGGGATCTGCACAGGCTGGATCAACGGGCCAAGGCCAACGGTAATGGGTTTCAACAAGGCTAAATGTGGGGTCCTGCACTTTTGTCATGACAACCCTATGCAATGCTACAGGCTTGGGCAAGAGTGGCTGGAGACCTGCCTGGCGGAGAAGGACCTGGGGGTGTTGGCCAACAGCCACCTGAACATGGCTGGCAGTGTGCCCAGGTGGCCTTCTTAGGCCAACAGCATTCTGGCTTGTGTCAGGAATAGAGTGGCCAGCAGGAGTAGGGAAGTTATAGTGCCCCTGTACTTGGCACTGGTGAAGCTGCACCTCAAATACTGTGTGCTGTTTTGGGCCCCTCAGTACAAGGACATTGAGGTGCTGGAGCGTGTCCAGAGAAGGGCAACAAAGCTGGTGAAGGGTCTAGAGCACAAGTCTTATGAGGAGTGGCTGAGAGAACTGGGGTTGTTTAGTGTGGAGAAGAGAAGGCTGAGGGGAGACCTAATTGCTCTCTACAACTCCCTGAAAGGAGGTTGTAGCAAGGTGGGTGTTGGTCTCTTCTCCCAAGTAGCAAGAGAGGACAAGAGAGGACAAGGCCTCAGGTTGCATCAGGGGAGGTTTAGGCTGGATATTAGGAAAAATTTCTTCACTGAAAGCATTGTCAAGCATTGGAACAAGGTACCCAGGGAAGTGGTGGAGTTACCACCCCTGGAAGTATTTAAAAATGTGTAGATGTGGTGCTTAGGGACATGGTTTAGTGGTGGACTTGGCAGTGCTAAGTTAATGGTTGGACTTGATGATCTTAGAAGTATTTTTGAACCTAAATGATTCTATGATTCTATGATCCTATGATCCTAATACAGTGGAAGAGATTTAATTAGGAAGTTGAAAAAACCATCACTGAAATATATCATACAAACATAATTTTCAAGTGTTTTTGATCTAACAGTATTGTGTAGACAATTTTAACAGAAGGAATTAAGACAAATATAAGCAGTTACTGCTAAAGGTGACCAACATATCAATCTCTTAAAAATACCACTAACTGACTTCACATTCCAGAGACTCCACATAGATCATTCCCTGGATAGTGTTATGAATCATTTGCCCATCCCAATGTTTTGTTTGAACAACAACTTTTCTAGTCATCTCATTTGTCAGACAACTGGATGATGTCAAATTTCTCCTCTGTGTCTCACTTTGTGCCTCCAGGGCTGAGAAAATAGATTGGTTTTAAAATGAGACCTATTGTGCCAAATTTCCTGAGCACTACAAATGAATAATCTCGCTTGGTCATGACTAATGCCTTCTCAGATTCTGAGAACATGTCCATGGCTTGCATGCTCTCCTTTTGGTTAATAACAAAAAGCCTCCATTTATAAAGACATCTTTCAAGAAAATTCTTGTAAATCAATCACTGACAACTGCATAGTCAGTATTCTTGGTCTTGTCAGTTTTTAATTAAAAAGTTACGCCAACAAGTGATGACAGACGTGAGCAGCACAGCTTTCTGTAAAACGTCCAAATACGTCTGAAGGTGAACATGCAGAACAAGTTACAGTGCCACTCACATAATACCAGCTGAAAATGACCTGCTATGTAGAAATAAAAAACAAATATTGAAAGACAGATTATTTTTTTTTAGTTCTTTGTGATCTATGAACACCTGAAATGTGCTTTCTAACTTGCTGCCGTAATCCAGGCCTAGATGTAGCCTCAGAATAAACAAGGCGACTGTATTTACTCTTGTATCATTTGACTGCATGACATCAGCATTCATTTGGTGGTGCTAGCTTACAAGCAGTGGTGATGACTCTGTGTTTCCGTCCATATATTCTCCTAAAAAGCACTCTACTGTTTGGATTTTAAATTAATCAACATGTTGGAGGAAGGAAGCCGCTGTTACTAAGCTATCCAGCACTGGGCATATCTTTCCCTTCACATCACCTCCTCCTGGCCTTTTTAACTAACACGTGAGAAATATTGACACACATCCTTACAGGATGCCAACAGATGTTAATGCAAAACTAGTGAAGACCCAGAATTGACAATCCAGACAATATGAGGTGAAAGGAAAGCAAGGCAATATGATTTAGAGGTTAAATCTTCTCAGGCTGCCTTTCAACATCATAAAGAGGGAAAGGGAGGGAGAAAGTACAACTCAGTTATTTCATTCAAGGTAGATAACCTTAAAAATAGAGAGAAGAAACCTACTGATTTGAGGCTTGTGAAATCTTCTGTCCCTAGACTCAAAACCCATGTAGTTTTCTGCTTGGTCAGGCAGCAGAGATTAAGGAAATCGGACCAGGTTCACAAGAAAACTTGAGGCTCATATGCAGACTTTTTTAATCTTTGACCCCAAATATGAAAGTTTACATTTTTATCATTCAGTTAGTCAACTCAGGATTACCTAAGATATAGGGAATTACTGAGGATTTGTAGAATTCTTTTCAAAGGGCTTTTGTTTCTACACTATGAAGTAGTTCAGGCCACCAACTTCAGAATTCCCCACTGTTTTTGTTTTTGTTTTGTTTATGTCAAGAAGTGCTTCATACAGCTTAATAAAAATGCTATTATTTTTCTTTTCCATTAATAAGTCAATGTCTTAAGAAAATGCCACGGTTTTGTCTATTTTTATCCTTCCATTCTTTGTAGCAATGTCTGAGAGTAAAGTAACTGGAAAAGAGTGCAAGAAAAAAAGATCAGTTTTCTCAACTTTATTTTATCACAGCGCGTTACATAGCTTTTACTTTCCCGCTTTTCATGGTGTTTCACCTCCACTGCCAGCTAGGGCTCAGTTCTATATATGGATCCAGCAGTTCTGACTACTGCAGTTATGTGGTATTTTATTCTCTGAACACTGTTTTCCTTGCATTCTGAGTACACAAGGCAGATCATGACCTTAAAATTTAACTTTCTGCCTATTCTTTCATTACAAGAAGATCCTTTTAGACTGTGCAAGTTTCCTGCAGTGCTTGATGCTCAGCGCACCAAATGTATGCAGTGAATATATGCAAGGTATGTTACTTGCACGACCCAGCACGTGTTATAGCTTATAGCATTTGAGAAATAATTTCATTGTAGGAAAGGCAGAACACATGTTAATCAGACAGGCAGAATTGCTAAGAAAGCAAAAGAAAATACTAACAAGAAAAAAAGAGTAGACAAAAGGTAAAAGACGAAATCAAGGCTATGTAGTTAACAACTCCATAATGATCAATAAAACCCCGCACTTCTCAGAGACAGGCAGGGCAACCACAAGAACATTTACAGAAAAAATTCAATAATTACACGTCAAGAAATAACATGCTTATTCATAACTTTGTCATTACAAACAAATGATATATTTGTAGGAAGAAGCCAAACATATTCCCCTCTGCCCCTCTTTAAATAGCCAGTAACTTCCCAGCCAGAGAACTCATCCACATCTACCATACATTCTTTTCCTGAGGTTTGCATTGTTGCTTAAAAGAAAAAAAAGAAACACTTTGTCTTGACCCGTAGCTTCTAGACTTTTCTATAACTTCTCTCATTAAGTGGGAAGGATAGTATTGTGGTTAAGGTATGGCATTTGGGCTTAAAATGTAGGGGAGCAATCCCCTACAAATTATCTCTGGTCTCCTTTGACAGAGAGCTGTAGGGCTTGTTTTCAAAACTGGCTTCTGATTTTTGTTGCATTTGGTTTTGTTTGCCCAGTTGGGAGCCTGGCCTTTAATGCCTCCAACTCCATCTGAAGTTTTTGGGACCTGCAGTTTTTACCATCTGGAAATCAAGCTGAAGATGCTCCCAGAACAACCAGAAATGGCATATCCCCATATTAGAAGCCATGCTTGAAAGTCAGGTTTTAAATCTCTTTGCTGTAATTCAGAATACCTAATTTAGGTGGCTGGGGACTTGACTGGCTCTATAAGGAGCCTAAGGTTCCTATGTGCCAAGCCAGAAGCTTAAAGGTTGGCAGTGTGAATATGTAATCCCCTGTAAAATGGGATACCGTCCCATCGCACAAGGCCACTGTGAGGTTGAACCCCTGCATGCTTTTGAAGTGCTCAGACACTATCAGGCGTACATCAAAGACAATATGGAGAAAAAGTAGAATAAGGTTCTGATGAGCCTTCAGTTATGCCAACTGCAGGCACAGAGCAGTATGCTACCAATTTCCCTCCAACAAAATCCCTTGAGTAGGCCCCTGTTTAACTATATCCAGAAATCACACCAGCATCAATGTCTTTATGGCAGGGATAAGGAGCAATGGTGGGAAGCCAAGCAGAAGGTTAATATATTAATGTTAGGGGCCTGACTCTCCTCCTTTTTATACTTGCCCAAACGAAGAGCATCTCTCCTGAAACTAGTGGATTTGCCTCTGTGAAATTCCTTCAGTGGAACTGAAAAACCGGCTCTGACTGACAGAGACTCCTCTCCTCATTTTCAGATGCCAGTACGTAGGCAACAGATACTGACAGCGAGAAAGAGCTTAAGTTCGGTTTAATCCTCTTAATGACTTATTATATGTTCTAGTGAGCTTGATGTCATTTTGGGATATCATCCAAGACTAATAATAATTGTGATACTATCGCATAAGGATTGGCTTTTACCCTTACTGGAGCCCAGCGCAGCAGCAAGGAGGAGAGGAGAGAGAGACTCTTCACAGCTTTTCCCCATCCACGCTGTGCACAGGCATTCAGGGAAAACTCACTCTGTCTTTTGCAACACAAACATGCTTTGGATGAGGGTCAAAGAAAGAATAATGGCACCAGCAGCAGCTGTAACTCTGCCAAATCCCTTCCTGATGTGGGATTTACACAGGTTATCATGGACTGTGGAATAATTTCAAAGGACTTCTTTATTGCTATGGCCTGAGGTCAGGGGAATAAACCTTCTGGAGCAGAGGAGGATTCCCTTTACCTTAGGCTATTCATTCTAGCTGTGCACACAGAGCAGAATTTGACCTAACAGTCTCTCCCCTCCAGAGGATCCCTAATGTCTCTTCTTGCAGCACCTAAAGAAAATCAGCTGCTTCTGGAGATGAAAAGATTAGAGCTGAATTTGCCACTACCCAAAGCACATTGAGTAACACTGTGGAGGGAAAGGCTGGGCCGATGTCAGGAGAAATACATGCTCCTATAAAAGCAGCACCAGGAGAGAGAAGCCAGGAACTGATTTCCAAAGCTCCATGTGAAACTCCAAGGCAGGACTACAGAGATCTATGTATAAAATTTAGCAGATAAACCGAACAGTTAAAATGGGGACTTTTTAATTCTCCGGAGTCTGTGGTCTGAGGCAAACACCTCCTCAGCTCTTTTGAAAGTCCCAGACTTCATTTTTTAAAATGACTTATTAACAGATGGTTATTACTTTAAGTCAGACATCAGCTAAAGCTCAGGTGGGGCAGTTAAATACCAAATTTTCTCTTCCTAAGATCAAGATTTGAGTGCTTCAGAGTAGGCACAATTGTACTGAGGCGACAAATAGGAAACTTCTGGAGAGGGTGTCCAATGCTGGGAGATCACCCTTGCCAGCAGGACCTCTTCAAGGGTCCTGGCCTCCAGCACTCTGTTCCTCTTTTTTCCCCCAGCCACTTGTTTCATTGAACTCTCAAGACTGCTGGATTACTGTGTCTGGCAGAAGTCAATATATGTATTTTTTTGCTTTCTAATGGAGATGTAAGCTTGTGTAAACTTTGCATCCTAGGCAGGTTGACATAGTTGTGGTTTGTAAATTAAAGAAGGCTGGAAACTTTATTTCTTTGCTGTTGTTAGTCAAAAGGCTATGGCACAGTCACACTGTTTTGATTGTGCCTTACCTTACCATGTGGCAGAGGTGCAGAGAGACTGAATTCTGGTTTACTGTGAAAGATACTAAAGCCCCATTTTTTTCTCATATCCTTTATTCACTTTTCCGGTCTCTTCTTTCCATGACAATCACAAATGCCACGACTCTGCCTACAAAGAACCCCCATCCTGTCAGGAAACAGACTGAAATCCTGGGAGTGGCCATATGCCACTGTCAGTTTTAATGCACGTCCTTTTCATTGGCACTAGAGCTGGAGATCACATGGAGATGATCATCACCGACCGAGGGCAAGGTATGAATGTGCGTGTGCGTCGCAGGACTTATCCCTTAGTCAGTGGGGATGCAAAGCCCACCCCAGGCCATTATTAATTCAGAGTCCTGCCTTTTGATCAGTTAATTAGGACCTACTTTTGGATGATGTGAAGTACACCTAAACTCCACGTAACTTCAATGGGAGCTAAGACCAAGGTTTCCAACCACTGAGCACAAACGAATAACAAGAAAACCTACCCCTGACCAGGTCTCTCTGCTTGGCTGGTTCCTGTAAGCTTGTTACACAGCCTCAGAGCAGATTGTCTTCTTGTCTTACATGGTAGGGCTGATGCAGAAGAGGGTTTCTGCTGCCGATTCCAGCCTGAGCAGCTCCTTCTTGGAACTGCTTCTGAAAATTAATTTACAGCTTCAAGACTACACCTGCACAGGAGATGCCTGTGGCAGTCAGTAGGGAATGTGGCTAATTAAATAGGAACAGATTTTCAAAGATTACTTCATCCAAGAAGCGAAAGCTAATAATTATATGGAACAAGATGATTACCTGGAACAAGATGATAAAACTGCTAATGTTCCTGTTTATAATATGACTGTGAAGCTCCTCTGTTAAAGCTGGGCTGCAATGCATTACAGTTTATTGTCAAATAATACAAGAAATAATGCTGCTGGTATTCTGTCAGAATTGTGCTTTTCTTCCAAATAGAATTCCACCTGGAACTGACCCATCCAAGTAACTCCCACGGTTTTCTGTGATTTATCCTCACCTGGGAGGAAGGAAGGCTTAAGAAGGCAGAACTCTGATTTTGCCTCATATATCAAATATATCCGGGAGCTTTGGTAGATGTTGAAGGATTGGTTCCTTCTTTAGAGGAAAAATAAAAACAACCCACATTTCCACGAGATGGCAAGTTGTAGTCAGTGGGGTAGATCTGTGATCCTGTGTCTCCTCCTGACAAAAATGTGCTGATGCAATGGCCACAGCTACCCCTCTCTCCTGGATTTTATATTAAAAGGAGTGCTCTGCTACTGCATGCACATGGCTAAAAGCTACCAGAGATCTTTTGTTCACCATCAGCTGGGGGTGTGATTGCAGGGTGTGCCTGGTCCATGCATCCAGCCAGTAGGCAAGCAAATATAGCAGTTAAAATGTCGATATTTCATCTGTTGTTGCTAACTCCTCTGACCCTTCCATGGCAGAGTGCCAAGTTCTGTGCAGGCTCTGCTCTGCTCTCCAACCAGCCTCTATGCCTTTTTATTTATATACACATTTTTTTTCTACCTTTCTATATTGCTTTTAAAGAAACCTGGGATTCTGGAGAATAAAATAACAGCTATAACAGCTTATGAGAGGTGCCACACCATGAGTATAGCTCAGTACAAGCACTGTCTAGACTAAACCACAGTCCTCTGTATTTTACCAATGACCCTCTGCAGAACATTAAATTACTGCTTGTCTCAAAATCAACTCTTCCTCCTGCTTTACTGTCTCCCACATCTTCCCTGAAGCCATTTATAATGACCTCTGCAGGTTGGCTTCAAAAATTTGAAAGCATCTTGGCATCTGCCAGCCTAAATGGCCTTGTTTCTGTAGCTCCACACCCATGTGAAAGCCCCCCTGAAATGAATCTTGACAGTGGGGGTCAGCATCACTGGAGTTTCAATGCACCACTTAGGTTTTTGGAAATTTTTTAATTCTTCCAATTTCCATGAGGCGGTACACATCTTGAGAGCTAAGTATGACTTGAAAAGGCTTGTTGGATCAGGACTTAAGTCTTCACCTGAGACAGTATCTCAGTATTGGGACTTGCATTTCTATATGGTCTTTAGCGTACCGGCGTAAAATCTTCCACAGGCAGGGATCCTGGAGTCTCTGCATTTATAGGGCTGAGCAGCCTATTTCAAGTGAAAAAAAACTTTGATAAATAATGGCTCTGTTTCAGTTGCTGTTTGTTTTTAACTGTTTGTGCAACACCTCAAACCAATTGGCAGGATTAGTAGGTCAAAAATGTTATATTAATTAATAGAATAAAATTGCTTTGAAGGAGGGAAGAGCTAATTAACTACAAAGCATTAATACTCCAAGCAAGAGAGAACCCAAGGGAAAAAGCCTACAGTGTAATTAAGACAGAATACATTTTTCTTCATGCCCTACTGTCTCCCCAATGTCACAGTCACCAATGACTTCAGCTTGGCTTTCTGAAAGCTTCTCTGAACTCCATCAACCTATGCCACTCATAAAAATACCCAGAGGCAATATGTATTATTTTTTTCTTTCTCAACCTTTTTTTCTGGTGATACCCTCACAAGCTATGAACTTTCCTATTCCCTTCCTGTCGCAGTTTAAACCCAACTAGCAACTAAGCACCTCACAGTGACTTGCTCACCCTCCCCCTGCCTGGTGGGATGGAGGACAGAATCGGAAAAAAAACCCCAACCCTATGGGTAGAGATAAAGACACTTTAATAGGACAGCAGAGGAAGAGAAAATAACAACAATAATAATAATGATAAAAGAATATACAAAACAAGGGATGCATGATGCAATTGCTCACCACCGGCTCACCGATGCCCAGCCAGTCCCCGAGGAGCAAATGCTTCCCCTCTGCCAACTCCCTCCAGTTTATGCGCTGAGCATGATGTCGTATGGTATGGAATATCCCTTTGGTAAGTTTGGGTCAGCTGTCCTGGCTGTGTCCCCTCCCAGCTTCTTGTGCAACCCCAGCCTTTCCAGTTGGTAGAGAATGAGAAGCTGAAAAGTCCTTGACTTAGTGAAAGCACTGCTCAGCAACAGCTAAAACATCAGTGTGTTATCGACATTATTCTCATCCTAAATTGAAAACACAGCACTATACCAGCTACTAGGAAGAAAATTAACTCTATCCCAGCCAAAACCAGGACACTTTCCTGCGGTGAAATATTGGTGAGGCAGCTTCTTTCTTACACGGGAACAGCTGTGCTGGTTAAGATCCAGTCTCCAGCTGTCAGTAACACACTAACAGCAGGAGAATGGGGCATGCTGCAGCAACCCTTTCCATGCTATACTTTCCCTTCCTAATGTACATCCCACATTTTTAATGTGAATGTTGATGACTCACTGATCTATTAAAGACTTTTTTTTTAATCTTGCTGGCAGCCAATCTGCTTCAAACCACACTGCATTTTATTTGTTTGCTGTTCTCTAGTAACAACTCTGAAGAAACAAACAAAGTGACGAATTATAGACAATTAAGGGGGGGAGGAAAGTTAACAAATATGTGCTTGATTCTATAAAATTCCAGCTGTCCTGAGACAGGGTTTGAAATGAAAGCTTACTGCCCTGCTTTTTGTGGTTGGAATTCAACCACCTGCACAACAAACGTTTGTGAAGGTGCCCCTGAGTGAGGAGCTGGGGAAGGACATAAGGAGGTTTGTCAAAATAAACACTACATCACGTGAAAATAGCTACCTTCTTACTGTAAAAATATCTCCATAACAGAGTTTGGGCTGAGTTGACCAATGGCATCCAGGAAACAAATGTTTATAAAGGTCTAAACCAGAATTTACAAATATGCAATAGCAGCTTCAGTGAACCAGCCATCAAAAAGTAAAACCCTAGTCCAGATGAAAATGCTTTAACTACATCAGTATAATTGAAAACGAATAAAAAACAGCTGTAATACTGAAGCATTTCCACAACATATAGGTTATTCCCTGGTAAGAAGTATTGTCATGCATCTGCAGCAGTGATTATGCCTAATTATTCAGTTTAAGAAAAATAAATACATAATAATGAATTAAATTATTTAAAAAAGGACTCCAACCTACACAGTCCTTAGAAGTTCTTATGCATCCTCCAGCTCTGTTTTTTTAGTGGAAAGCAGGTATTACAACCCATATACCTGAGTCAGGAGGTTCAGGTCTGAGTCCAACATGGAAAATACAGCTGTGTGGTATTGCCAGGAGAATGCTGCATCATTAAAGAGTCTGTCCTTCAAAGGAGAGGTTAAATGAAGCTCCCTAATCTCTGGATGAATAATCTCATTATTTTCCTGAGAAAACCTCTCACTGAGCAAATGTAGTCAAGTCTTGCCTGGACATGTTTTCTATAGGTGGGATTTGATAATACGTGGATGAGGGTGTGGAATGGCCCTTCTTGATGAAGTCTCTCTCCATTAATCATTACATGTCTCATACATGACAAAAAGTGTTGAAGGATTAGATTTAGATATACTTTTGGGTTAGAACAAAACCCATGTCACACCAGCTCAACTAACATCAGTTTTCATGCTGGTGTTTGTCTGGTATGATGCAACGGAAAATTGCTAATAAAATTCTGATGTGCTGTCAGCTCCCGTGAACTTTATCTACAGGCAGGAGGGTGTCACAGAAATACAGGAGCTTCTCAGGTCTTGCCACAAACACCTTCCTGGGACAGGAGGAAGGAAAGACCAAGATCACCACTGTGAGAGATGACTTTTCTCACAAAAGGGGTTTTGACTTCGAGGGCTTTGTGTCTTTATTTTATTTATCTAGGGTTGAATTTCCTTTATCACCTTCTATTAGTCTGTTTAATCCACATGGGCCAAATTCAGCTGTCAGCTGTATAGAGGTAGGCAATGCACTGTGATCCCTGCTGCTGGGCTAACACTTCATGTGGTGAAAGGTTCCTGCCACCTCTTCTGAGAAGCGCCGACATCTTTATTATTTGCCTCATGCTTTGAAATCTGGCAGGAAGAAAGCGATCAGCACAGAAAAGTACCGTGTTTTTCTTCTGTGAATTTCTCTTCAGGTGTTGCCACAATAGAAATGCTTGAAAACTTACTATTTCCTCACTCCTGGAGGAGCTGCTGAAAGAAAAATTATTGGCAGCACATCAAAATCGTAGCTGATTACAAATATTCTGAAAAGAGGGATTCACGCATCACCAACGCAGCTGCGAGAACTGATATGGCACTGGCAGTGCTTGGTAACTGCCAGAGCAGATGGAGCAGCAGGTCTGGGAAAGAAGAGTGAGTCCAAGTTTCTCCAGCTATCACCTGGTGGTGTTCCCTGCCTGAAAGACACACAGGATTCTCCAAGCTATTTCCTCCCCCATTCCCTCTGCACATTACTCCCTAACATGTCCCACGGGTGACCTGGAATAGGGTTCTCCTGGTATACCAGACTGGCTGCAGGCTCTCCTGCCTGATGCTAGGTCTTATTCCTTTTTAGAGAATCTTGCCTATTCTGTGGGTCAAAAAAACCCAAATGACCTCCAGTCCAGCCCCCAGCTTCTCACACTTTTTACTTTGGGTTCACTGGTTGTTGGCTGAGGAGAGAGCATTGCAATCTGGCAAATACCACTTATCCTAGCCATCAGCCCTGCTGGCAGGTCATCCATAGCAGCCTTGGGAGAGAGCAGGAACTGGTTTGGGACTGGTGCCAGCTTTCCTCAGTAGGGCAGGGAGGTAGAAATAGCCTTGTTTCTTGAAGTAACTGAAGGTGGAGCTGAGGGTCCCCCCCACTGGGCTGAACAACTGTCCGTGCAAGATAAGGAGTATCCGTGGCTCACTGGGACATTTGCATCTCCCATCTTGAGCTGCCTTGACACACAGCTCACAAGGTATCTGCTCTCTGATGGAAAGTAGCTCTTGGAAATACCTTTGCAATGTAAATCCCCAGGGTGGCACGTTCAAAACACAAACCTTTGACAAATCCTTCTTTTATATATCCTTACCATGTCATTGTTATCATGTACCATTGCCAGTAAATTAATTTACTGGAGTCCTTATAAAATGGAAACACAGAATGGGTAGAAATCTATTCAAAGCAAAGCAAACCAGTGGGATACCAGAGTTCATCTGGAACTTTGGTGGTGGGAATGAAGCAGAACTTAGGCATGAGTAGTACAAAAAACATTGCTCACTTTTTCTTAACAACCCACCTCCTGGGCTTCACCAGCTTGTCAAGTTTAGTGCAATTGCATACTTAACAGCTATGCCTGAAGCATGTTCATTTAAACATTCAAACAGGGAAATACTTATGCAAAAACTTCTTGCAATATTCACCCAGTTCTAGGGCTGCTTTTCTATATTTATTACAAGGGAAGAAGAACAGGTAGAAAAACATGTGTTGTATGTTATGTTCAATATAGGTTTTAAAATGTGGGGTTTGAGCCTAAGGAAGCAAGTGACATCTTCTGCTTCTCTTACATTTTTGCAGGATATGCGTGATTCAAGTTTGAGTGTATGGCCAAAAAATAATGCAGACTTGTGAGCCAAAGGTAATATCCCTGACTTACTGGCACAAAGCACCTTTTCCCTGCAGATACTCTACATTGCTTCATCCTTTGGCTCTTTAGTTTTAGCAGCTTCCAAAACTGATAAAATGTATATTGTTACAAATATTTTGGATGTACATTTTCAAGGCCTTATGACCATGAAGTCATGCTTGTGTGTGTCATTCTTTCCATTAGTGATGAGCCCGAGGTGCTAGTTTATCTCTGGATCCAGATGGGTGTTTGGAGCCTCATTTTTCATCTGGGCACATGATCAGATGTATTTTCTGGCTAAACACATATCAGTATCTCTATTTTTTGAGTATTCAGAGAAAAATAAAGTCAGCTTTCTGTTACTACTGAATGAGACATCCAGTATTTCCTTCCATTCAGAGGACAAAATAAGGTGCAATTGTAAGAGGTGAACATAAAAAGTGGAGTCCCCATAATCTGAAAATTATAGTCTGTTACACGTCTGTCTGGGTTCAGCATCTTTTCACACTTTCTTATTTTTAGCTTGAGAAAGAAAGAGAAAGCATTGTCTAGACTGCATCCTCAGAGCTGATTAACTGTCCAGGGGAAACAGCAGGCACAAATACAAAGATTCAGATGGGACCTTTGCACACTGTGTCCTGCAGGATAATTCATTCCTTTGGGAACGCACATAGTACAGACTGCTATATCGTGCTACAAAGTCATACTGAAGTTAGCATTTAGGTCTATTGAGACTGCCCAGCTCTGCAGCAAGAGTGTGCAGCTGGGGCTTGTTCTTGAATCAAAAGTTGCAGCTCCTGAAAGCAGGAAAATAAATGCATATGTATTTACTATGTATGCTGTATACATGCCAGCTAAGGTCCCTTTGCCCTCAGCTTCAAGATCTATGACTTCATGCAGAGTGCTAGTCTCAGCTGCTATCCAGATCAGTGCTATATCTGCTTAAGAGCTAGCTAGGGACCCAGAACGGGTACAAGGATTTTTGCACACACCACCAGGCAGCACACTGGCCTTCTAGGGAACATGGAAACACACATGATAATCCTTACTTGTGTCTGGTGTAGGAAGCTTAATTAGCCTTTTTAAACTACTTGAGATCCTCAGAGTGTTGGCACATATGCTCATAAAGTCAGTAATTTGGCACAAATATGTTATCACACCTACAACTTTATTACCATGTAGATATGCTAGGGCAAATAGAGCAGCATGTGTCCCAAATGCTGTGGAGACAAATAGCTCTGGAATTTCCCAAAGGCCTCTAGCAGAAGAGAGGGGTACACCTACTGCGTATAGGCTTTATTATAGCACATACTGACATATCAGCAGCCCACAACTTTTCAGCCCTATAGACAAAGCCATCCACAACCACAGGCTTTCTGGCAGCACAGAGATACACCTACACTCCAAAACCTTTTGGGAACCCTAAGGGATATAGTCAGAACCACAACTTACTGGCAACACACAAAAGATATGTCTATAGTGTGCAGACTTTCTGGCAACACAGCTGCATCCCCAGAGCCTGGTTTCCTACACGCAGTGATATACCAATCATACCACATCCCTTAAGGCAGAGAGATGATACAGAAACACCTCACATTGCAAAGGCAGATGCCTTTGAAAAAGAAAAAGACTTTTTTTTTTTTCAAATACACTGGATAACAAGGGCTCTAATTGCTACCTAAGTGCCAACAATGTGAAAAGCTATCTATGCGTGAAGTGAGCGCTCAATGTTAATAAAATACATCTAAACTGAATAGCCTGTACATTCCGCTGAGCTGTACAAACCACGAGAGCTCTCTGCTCTGGTGGTTTATGTTTCCACCAAGAACCTGTAATAATGAAAGCACTGACCTAGCAATCAGTGTTTTGAGTGCAGGCCCTGAGATTGCTCAGTTGGGTATAGTTTCTTTCTCTAGAAGATAGCATGTAATGCAATTAATCCAGCTAGTCATACGCTACATGTTAGGGGACGGCCTCTCCTCCATATGAACAAAAAACTGGTGTTAGAGTATATCCTTATTTCTGAGTACTTGACTTTCAAAGCTGATGATGTTCTTTGACACAGGGAAGATGAAAAGTAAGGGAGGAGTTATTTAATATTATACAGCAGATCCAGATTTGTTGTTATTTAGGATTATAGCTAGAATAAAATACTCTGGGATTTACTTTAATCTCCACGAGGGGCTAGGTCTGTTTGGAGATGTCATTGTTTATGCTATAGCTGATCTACTGGGGATCACTCAGACCTAGAGTGTTTCTCATGGCGATTGTCCTCATGTCACACTCAAGAACTATTCAAAATGGGGTCCTGATTTCCAGGTGGTTTGCTGGCTGCACCTGAGTGATATAAAGGGAATGTAAAAGAGTTTTCTGTTACCTTGTGGCTTCTGCTTGAGGGCAGCCAGGAGGGCTGGAGGCAAGTGGCTGCCAGATTGCTATTTGTCATCTTGCTTGGTCCAGAGCAGCCACGCCACTCCCCCAGCACCATGTCCTTCAAGGATTCCAGGAATAAATAGAGCAGGACATCTCTGCCACTTTCACACCACCAAAGAAGGAAGAGAGTGAGGCCTCTGTGTGCAGAGGAGAAAATTATTCAGAAGTCATTATTAACAGCTTGCTAGGTAATAAATCAAAGTCACTTAAATTTTGTCTATCATGCAGCAATAGAAGTGCCCATTACCCTATAGGATGTGACTACACAAGGGCTCCTGAGAAATCCAGGTTAGGATTTGGAGTTTCTTGCTCAGGCTTGTCTCCAGTAGACATAACTCACAGCATGACTCTGCCTTCTCCCTAGCTCATTGCTATAGCCCAGTGGTCAACTAGCTGCACTGCACATGTTATTGAGAAGACACTTTGGAGTATGCCTTAGGTGTGAGACTCTGTGTAAGGAACTGTGTGCACTTGCAGTAGATCCAGATTTTTCTTTCTGTGGAATGAAAGGCAGGAAAAAGCCCTCATCGTAGGCATTGGGGAGCCATAGTGGCAGAAGGATTGCCCCATGGAGCCTCCAGCATTGGAGACTGAGAACTGTGAAGACCTGTGTGGTTATGAGTGAAAGGTGTTGCTTCTCTCAAGAGCCTGCATAGACATATACAGCTGGAACCATGAGATAAGCCTTTTCTATTTGACAGTTCTGGAAAATGGGGCTCAGCACAGCTGCTTCCAGCGCTGTAGCTTGTATGAGAGGTTCTACACGAAGAGGGAAATGGAGGTGGATGAAAGGAGACTGCTGAGTATGCTAATGCATTTAACATCCCGACACCTTCTCTTGGGCCCTTATTGAGCTCTCTGCTGCATGGTGGTTTTGTGGGGGCACTGACAACATTCGTCATGTGCTAGTGGAGGTGGTAAACTGCGCTGTTCCGCTGTATGATAAAATGCTATCAACAGTGTTTACAAAAAGAAAATATAGTCCATGTCTTTATGGAAAACTTGTAAAATAAGTTGCCAGCACAGCTCGTACTTAATAACAGTGAGAACCAAAATGTATAATAATAATAAAAAAGTAAGTCTTAAGGCTGGTATCTTGGACAGGAAATTGAAAATGAAATATTTCCAGTTTGTTGGGTTATGCCTAAGAACAGTACCTCTTGCTAGGGTATGTCAGGCTCCATTCCTACTTCAAAGTTTACTTTGATCTTCCTTTATTTACATTAGCCTTTGCCACGGTATTCATAAAGAGTTCTCAATGACTGCTCCAAGTCATGTATTACACTCTGCTAAGCCAAGTTTGAAGTCAGTATTGTGATGGTGCCCATTATCTGGAATAATGATAATACCCCTAGCAATATGTAGTATTACCCTTATTCCTTTAATGCACACACGTCAGAATTTATACAACTTCAATGGTGGTTCCAAATAATTAGGGACAGTTTCTAACCAAAACTCCCCAAAGTTCTGTGAAAGTTGCCTTATAGACCCAAACCTGGTACTCAATATGGTTTTTCACAGTGTGCTCCCTCAGAACGGTACGCAAAGGTACATGATGGTACATAATGAGCAAACTCATAGATTGCTTTGCCCAAGTGAAGTACATAAACAATTGCACTAGGACAGACAGCCAAGTAAGGATCAAGTTAGGCACCAAGTACGGTGGCAGAAAGTGACTCTATATCCCCGCCTATACATGTCAGGGAAGCACAAAATGTGCAGGTTTTTTACCTTTTTTGCTTAGGTAAAGCAACCCACATGTTTGAGGGCAACAGAAAATCAAGCCCTTAATGCAGAGTCTCTTGCATCTCTTGGCCCTCCCTTGCCGGATACCATGGGCCAGGGCAGACAGAATGGTGGCTGGCTTGGTCAGCCCCATGGAAATCAAAAGACAACATGGCTTCTCCATATTTCTAAACATCTGAGGATGAATCAGGAAGTTTCAAAGTGTTAGCCCTTTATTATTTCTTTACTTACAGCCAGGTCTATTCAGGAAATATTGTAATAACAGCATTGTAACAAGTGTCATGATAAATTAGGTAGCATTTTGCAATGCAAAATCCTAGGTATTTTCCCTCCCATTGACTTTAGCTAGGTAGTTGAAAGGGTGACGTAATGGAGAGACTAGTGAGGTGATCAAAGCATTAATTAGGCCATGAGTTTCATTTTCATTAAGGCCTTCTTAGACTCCTGTAGAGCAAGGGAATCCTAAACCAAGCAGGTATACCAGCAGTGACAGACAGTGTGAGACGACTAGGAATGCAGATTTTATTATGTAATTTACACTTGTCAGAAGGCTACAATGACTATATCACTCATGCAGGGTGTGGGGTATGGATATTCCACTGCATTTCCCAGAAACCAGACAGTTGGTACAGAAGACATTATGTAAACACCAAGCTTCTTGCTCCCATAAGAATCTGTCGCAATCCAAGTAATGTTCCAATCTTCAATGTGTTTAGGAAAATGCAGAATTCTTTAGATTAAGAATTTTAGTTTTACTTATGCAGCAATATATCACATTTCTGTCATCATTTAGAATAACAATAGGAAAGCAAATAATGCGTTCTGCCAGTCACACTGAAGGGTAAAGGGAAGAAAGCCAACCTCACGCCTTGCAACACATGCATAGAAGAATGCCTAGGAAAATGTACCATTTTCCATAATGCCATTTGAGGAAAAATTGTATTCTTACCAGTATCTGTTGTTGCAAGAAGTCTAATTGATACTGCATTCATGTAATAGACTTTTTAAAAACAAAAATGTCACATTAATTACTACAAAACAACCAAATAGTAAAAAATCAATAATGAGAAGCTACGGCAAAACATTTGGATGGTTGTATTTAAAAATAGACCTAGAATTGCTACTTTGTGAGCTGCTGATTTTTCAGTTGACTGCGTTGTTTAAAATGGAGTT